>NC_092824.1:114974575-115274575 GCF_023375885.2 Dermacentor andersoni | reverse complement strand
CCGTGGCCCGCAGGAGAAGAGCGGCTCTCCGCGGGGACGTGGGAAGACGGCCGAAAGCGCGCGAGATGCGGCGGTGCAGATCCACTCGCGAGGTGGAACGCGCAACCGGCAACGAACGGGGTCAGCCGCTGGCTCCCTCGATCCCGGCGCCGCAAGAACGGTGGTGGGCCGAGAAATACGCGATGCATGTCGCCGCGGCCACTTTATTTCCCGCCACTGCGTGCAGACGTCTATACGGCGACGAAGGTTGCGTAGCCGGGGATTCTCGACCCGTACTGGCGCTACAGGCGGCGTGCCTCTGTACGAGGCGCCGAGGATGCGTTTATCCGGGAAGCAACTCGCCCCCTGACCGACAGTTCGCGCCACGTTAATCATGCACGTTGAATTGCCTACCCAACGTGCTCTCGGTGTTACTATCATTATTTTTTTCTGTCATTTTGACCTTCACATCACAGAAAGCTTCGCGAAACTTGTTTGGTCCAATAGCCTGGCTGGCTTAGTAATGGGACCAATTATTCGACGTACCTTCATCATTGGGCAAGCGGTTACAACAGAGACAAAAGCAAAACAAAACTAAATACAGATGTTAGAAAACACACGATTCAAATCTACAGAGGATAACAGCAAACAAGTTGACCATTTGTCCAATTATACCACTTATCCGCTGAACATGAAGCGCTTCATGACCGCGGAAAAATTCTGTGCCGCTTTCACATCAGCCGGTATGGCATTCCAAATGAGAGCGCCGTGAAATACTATTAGCCTTCGACTGTAGGCGTTTCTGGCAACCGTTATATTAAAGCAGTTGTTTGCTGCAGCGCACAGGTAACGTAGAGCTGCTTAATGCGAGAGGGCCATCATGTCTTATTATTCTATTCATTACGTTACAATACGTGAACAGAGTCCAGCGGAAGTACACGCATCAGTTGGAACGGTTGTTTTGTTGTATCCGTTCTGTTTGAAAATGTAATAATGCTTATTGCGCTCTGTCGTAAGCAGCTAATATATGTTCAAATACGGTTTGCATGTGCTGCTTCACGATACTGGGCGCGAGATTACGCCTGCTTACAGTCGGACGTGTGCGAGCAGACACTGAGACGAACATATAAAAGGTATACGATTAGATCAAAGGACAGTGACGGAAAATCTCTCTAGTCTTGGACTATCAAAGAACTGATAACATTGACGGCTAACGCGTATTGCCCAAGGGCGGTCCTATCGCGCGTCCCTTATACCGAGTGGAAGATTATTGAAGAAAATGTATCCCACATGCTTCGAAGGAATATCGTATGCGCCCTTCCACAAGTCCCTGCGGAAGAAGCGAAGGCGGCCAGGGGCACATTACGATTATTCGCACGGTTTAGACGAGGCTTATGCCTCGCATCCTTCACAAAGTTTCAAATCTACATAGCGAATAACCCTTGTTTTTATAGAAAAACACCTTTTTCAAGGGAACTGCGAGGTCATTTCACGTAATACCATGACGTCGTGCTCCTGTATTGTGTAGTGTCCTACCTAAGTGTCCACGAAAGTGTTCGCTACCAAGGTCGGACCACACAGTATGCCATCGCGTTCGGTGCCACCCCGGTGGTTACCACGATCCCGCTCCGGGTTCCCGCATACGGTGCACTTGGCGCCTATGCTTTGAAAGGATTCCCTATGATCACCGGGGGATCTTACTGGGCGACCAACTAAGCAAGCAGCACCCCGCATATCTTTCTTCGTCGATGTTAAGGCTCCACGAAAGCACCCGCCTAAAATTTTCTTAACAGTGCACGATCGATAAAAATTTACTATCACGCCTGACGCGTTTCGGCTTACGTGCTTCGCGTTACAATGCCGCTTCTTTATTCACCAAGGCTTCGCGCAGTCCGTCGGCGCAAGACATGATGTCGGTTGCTGCCATGACGTTTAGTCTGCGTCATATTATATATATATATATATATATATATATATATATATATATATATATATATATATATATATATATATATATAGAGAGAGAGAGAGAGAGAGAGAGAGAGAGAGAGAGAGATCGCGCAAACCTGCCTCGACGTCTACAAGGAAGCGATACATTTAAAAAAAGAAATAATTTTTGGATTTTACATGCCAAATTTAGTCTTATAAGAGGCACGCCGTAGTGGGGGAGTCAGGAATGATTTTGAGCACCTGGGGATATTTAACCTGCACCCAATGCACGGCACACGGGGGTTCCTGCATGTTCGCCCCCATCGAAATGCGGCCGCCGCGGCAGGGATTTGATCCCGCGACCTTGCGCACCACGCGGGTAAGCGACATTCACGGTCAAAGTAAAATGTACCGTCCTGTACGGCCACACCTTATGTTTCGCCTCGCGTATATAAGAGGTCCACGATAAGGTTGGCCTGGACAGACCCGGGTGTTTTCAGAAGCTTGGACATTAGAAAGTGATAATCACGCACCACCATTTCCTGTACTGTTGTTAGGTTTCGAGTGCCCGTGGCTTCTATATAGTATAGAGCGGGTACGCGCTTCTGACAGTTGCTTGAACCTTTAATCCGGCGTTCTGAGAGAACAAACGGGTACCATTTCTGCCTGTTAACTGCACACGGCGACGTTCCAACCTTCCAGTTTCATTACCGACCAGGGCACAAACAACTCCGCTCAACTTCGCCCAGGATCACGGCGCGGCCACAACGCATCGCCGGCTATACAGCCTGCCCCGATCAGATGTTTCGGCTCAAGCGCGCAGCGTCGGCCCGCTCGAGTGTTTCCCAGGCGCGTCGCGCACGGATTCCGAAGAACAAACAAACCATCGACAAACATCGCCACATCCACCCAGCGGCGGCGGCGCCGCCGTCCACGGCCCATTTCCATGTGACCTCAGGGCGAACCGCCGAGCCTATGGGAACAGAAAACGCAGTCCACGGACAGGGCCAGAACGGAGCGTACGGGCGGCGGTCAATACCGACCGCTTCGCGCTCCTCGACTTCATTCTCGGCATCCGACCGGCCGGCCGATTGGAGTGAGGGGGGGGGGGCTGCGAGCCGGCCGTGTCTTGATCGTTTTACCATCTCGCCGTCTGAGTTTCACCTCCTCGACCCTCCGGCGTGCCGAAGCCCCGCCGAGCCATGAATAATGGCCCAAAGACAATGAGGGCCTTGAAACCGGCGCGCGCGAACATAGCGAAAAAGGCTGCCGGCGTATATAGCGTGCGCAAGAGCGCACGGCGGCCGCATAGGCGGGGCGTTTTGCATCCATAACGGACGCCGCTCGCGCCACGCTACGCGGCGCGCCGAAAAAGAAGCAACGTCGCTGCGCGTTGACCTTAACCTTCGGGACAGGGGCATCACTTTCTTCTTCCTTACGACCAATCGGGCGCGTCCGTACTGTTCACCTGGCTCGGCGGCGAGCGGCCAGCACTGGCGCGTTAAGATGAGAGGGTGGCAGGTCGCCGGGTTCGCGACTCTTCTCTTTCTTTCTTTCTTTCTTTCTCTTGCAGCTGGGAGGCGCCATTAGAGCAGCGAGGAATGCGTCCACCGACAAAGTTCCCACGCTGGTACAGTTATGTTATAGACGTGCTAGGAGTAAGGAAGTGTGCATATATATATATATATAGGGACGATGGCCAAACAATTAAAAGCGAAAGCACTCGATATCGTTCGTGGTGGGGCAGGACCTCTATGCACCTGAACGCTCGGTGCATTGTTTGGTGGGCTGAAAGAAAAAAAAGCAGAATTTACAATGCGCTCGGTTTAGTAACATGCTCGGTCCGGCCGCCTCGTCCTGCCTGTACACAGCGCCAGTTAGGCGAGATTCAACGGCGGCGTTTGAACGCGGATGGTAGTTTGTGGGGCAAAGGCCCCCTCGGTTCGCAGTGGTGACCTCGGCGCAGCAAAGTTTAGCTCAACCTGAAGATAATAATAAAACAAAAACCGTGCGAACGAGCTTGCGCTGTTTTTTTTTTTTTTTCCTTTCACTTTTCTGTAACCATGCCAGCGCTGTTAGGTACCAGTCTATATACACTTGTTGGCAAAGTATACCCTGCAGGGTGCGAGAATGCAAGCCATCAAATTTCAGTCTAGCCCAATATAGTTTAAGATAGATAGATAGGTTGATAGAGAGAGAGAGAGAGAGAGAGAGCTTGTAAGTTCTTAGAGTTGCTTAATTCTTTCAGTGAAGGTGAGGTTGTCTATAGGGCATCCTATGCGCTTAAAATATTTCTTTTTCCTTGGTTTGTTTCTTATCGATTCCCTCCGGTATGTTGCCTGCATGAGCACAAACTTTCTTCAGAGGATGATAGGGACAGTGATAGTTTATATTACAAAAGGAAAAATAGAGTAAGTTTCTTTAAAAGTTATTCGTAATTGCTTCAGAAAATGAAGGAACTTTCTTTAGAACTTGTTCTCTTTTCTTTGTGTCCTTCATGAGGTAATATAGTCAGGACAGCTTTTCCATTTGCAAACCCTGGCATGAGTATTCTACGGTACTACTCTTTCAAGTCCCGGTGACATCCCAGAGGTCTCAGAAGACTTGCTAAGCGTATTTAACAAGAAGCTCGAATTCTGGGGTCGAATTCACGAATATCTTTTTTTTTTCTTTCGTAAGTGTGTTTTGTCCATGGCTGGCCGCCTTCGCCAATAATATGTCGAGCAGGAGGATTGGCTAGAATGTGATCTCTGGGAAAATTCTAGCGTAGGACCCTTTTGTGAATGCTACCAGCCCGTGTCTGTTCGGCAGCAAGATCGCCCAAAAGTAGAGCAACAGCATGTTTCCGTTCATATATAGTCGTCCCACGTTTCGGTTCTTATTCTTCGACCGCGTGCAGGTGGCCCAAATGACCGCCTCCTTTCGTGTTTGCGAAGTCGCAACACGGTGGTCTGTGACCGTATCCATCCTTTTCGTGTGTTTCACGGTCTTACTTCCAAGGTCGCGACCTACGAAAACTGAGTCTAACAGCATTCGGGGATTGACGACAATGAGCTGGCCCATCAGCTCGCCCATGACGTTTTTAACCGGGCACCGTTGATCCCCTGGTCCAGGCCCTCGGAGGATTCTGGGGGACTCTCCCTGCGCTACACTATCCAGGAAGTTTACCTCCAGCTCCGTCTTGACGAACGCCTGTACCCTCCCCCTCATCCATCACTCACTGTGCCGGAGGCCCGCCTTCTGCGACACATCCAAATGAATGCACTGGTTACCCCTTCCGCCTCTTTCTCTATCGCTATCGCTCCGACCCCTCCTGTCCCAAGTGCCCCTCTACTTATGCAGACCTATCCCCCATTGCCTATTCTACTGTCCGGCTGCTCAGCAATCAAGTTCATATCCTTCTCCTTCGCTTTCCATCACCACCTGGCTCGACTGGCTTGGCGCTGAAGGTGAAGAACAGCGTCGACTGGCCACCCAGGCGGTCGATATGCTCGGCCTGTAATTTTGGGCTGAATAAAAGTCATACTACTACTACTTAGTCTTAGCAAACATTCGTGCAACATTTCTGTCTCTTCTGTCTTTAAGAATGTCGCCATGACGTATATATACTGTCAGTCCTCCTGAACACCCTCTGGACTCGATCGCACAGATGATGATTTATTGGCATCCCCTTTGACACGGGGCGGCGACAAATAGCCATATAGCCTGCTTGATTTAATCAGGTATGCTATACATACTTTTCATTCTATAGCATCTCTTGTATACATCTCCTTAACCTTTCTTTTCCCTTACTCAAAACTTCTCTACCCACCTTGTACCGCTACGTATGACTGTAACGGAACCGGTCGTGTAGACCTCCGCGCCCTCTAGAGAGACAATGCCCGAACAGAAAAGCCAGGTCGCGGCATTCTCGTTGGCAGGCATACAACACAACTACGCCTCGTCGTTGGCTATTTTGCCGCGGGCCCCACTCTCGGTCTTTCCACGCGTACACGTGAAACTTCTTTTTCCCTGCTCCGCTACACGTGACTGTTAGCACCCCCCCCCCCTTTAACCTCCTTTCTTTCTCGCAGAGATAACAACATAAAGCTCGATAAAAATAAACAGCAATAGGGCAATAATGCACAAAACAATGAGGTCCGGTCATCATTCATCGCCTTCCCGCCGTCCCTTTGTTCCGCGGCAAAGCCGGCGGACAAAAAAAAAAAAGAACGCGGGCCACAAGCGACGCGACGTAGTGCATGTCGCCATCGCTGGCTTCTCGTTGTCTACCGTCGCTTTGCGTAGACTTCAGCCGTGCGCTTACTGTGGCATCAGCGTGCGGTATAGTGCATGCAGCACACGCGAAGTGACACCGCGTCGTCACCATCGCCGCAGCTTCTCGTTGCCTTATCCTGCCCTGAAAAAAGTTAGTCGCTTTGTGTAGACTTCTGCTGTGCGCCTACTGTGGCATCAGCGCACATCTGTGAGCATAGCGCACGCACCATCGTCACCATCGTCACCATCTGACGAAAGCTTCGCCTTGTCTTCGTCACTCACGGAGCCGGCCGCTTTACGCATGGTCACGCGAGTCTGCCGTAATATTTATGTACTCGTAAACGCGCTTCGGGAACGAAGTTGGGCGTACGATATAAGCGTAGTGGAACACTGCGCAAGGTAGACACGGTCACTTTTGTCCCCAAGAGCCCGGTTCACTATAGGCTTGCGTTGCAGTGTTCAAGGCGCCGACTGCATTTTTCGCCGTTACTGCTGTGTATGCGCACACGCTCCCTCGCGCTCGGCATCAAAACGTCATAGCAACTGAGTTATACCGCGGTGAGTGATAAGACGAGATATCACACTGCACTCAACACTACGCGTCACTTCGTCGCCTTCACGTTTCCACGTACGTCCAACTCCGTTTGGTGCGGTATACCTCCGCATAGTGTAACATGTGAGAAGAGGTTTATTGGCGGCTCCTAAGGCAAAAGCGCAGCGACCGGGAACGGCGAGACAGCTCGAAGCACTGTCCAAAAAAGGCGACAGTAATCAACAGCGCGAGCGGAGCCGAGCCGCGCGTTGGCGATGTGTCTGAGTCGCGAGGCGCGTCTTCTTCTTCACAATCTCCCCCCGGACAAAAAGAGCCATCCTGGCGCCTTAAAAATCAGGAGGCAGAGGGTCGTGGTAGGGCTTGAGACGCGAGACGTGGACAATGTCACGTCCACGCCGGCGCAAGTCTTCAGGTGGTGACAGTGGCTCAATTAGAAAATTCACCGGAGATGTTTGCTCCAAGACTCGGTAAGGCCCTTCGAATTTTGGGACGAGTTTCGAGGAAAGCCCCGGAGTCTGGAAAGGGACCGACAACCACACAAGAACGCCTGGAGCGTAGGTGGTGTTTGGATGCGTGTCGGTGCGGTTTTCTTTTTGGCGCTGCTGTTGCTCTGCCGTAAAGGAGCGCGCTAGCTGGCGGCATTCTTCGGCTTGTCGGGCGACGTCGGAAACAGGTAGACACTCGGAGGCGTCAGGACGGTATGGAAGGAGCGTGTCGATGGTATGCGTAGGCTCGCGGCCATACAGGAGGAAGAAAGGTGAAAATCCCGTAGTGGCCTGGATCGCGGTGTTGTACGCGAACGTGACGAATGGAAGGATGCGGTCCCAGTTACCATGATCAGATGCCACGTACATAGAGAGCATGTCACCAAGTGTGCGGTTAAATCGCTCTGTGAGCCCGTTAGTCTGTGGATGGTATGCCGTGCTTGTCCGATGAATAATATGGCATTCCGAAAGCAAACTTTCGACGACTTCGGAGAGGAAGGCGCGACCTCGATCGCTGAGGAGTTCCCGAGGTGCGCCGTGTCGAAGCACGAAGCGATGTAGGACGAAAGAGGCTACATCCCGCGCTGTAGCACTTGGTAAAGCAGCAGTTTCGGCGTAGCGTGTCAAATGATCAATAGCAACTACAATCCACCGATTGCCGTCCGGCGTCATAGGAAGCGGGCCGTATAGGTCGATGCCGACGCGATCGAAGGGTGTGGCAGGGCACGGGAGCGGCTGCAAGGCACCAGATGGGCGTAAAGGCGGCGATTTGCGGCGTTGACAGTCAAGACAGCACCCAACAAACTTGTGTACAAAATTGTACATGCCGCGCCAGTAGTAGCGGTGGCGAATTCGTTCGTACGTCTTGAAGACTCCGGCGTGGCCACACTGCGGATCGTTGTGGAAAGCGGCACATATTTGAGACCTTAAGCTGCGGGGCACCACCAGAAGCCACCGACGACCTTCAGGAGTGTAATTGCGTCGGTGCAGCAGCTGGTCACGAATGGCAAAATGAACCGCTTGGCGTCGGAGGGTTCGGGATACAGGGATGGTCGACGATCCAGAAAGATAGTCGAAAAGAGAAGCGATCCACGGGTCACGACGTTGTGCGGTTGCAAAGGAGTCCATGTCGAGAGATGACACGGAATGTGCGGAAGTTGTTGCGCAGGCCGAGTCTGGAGGTAAAGGTGAACGAGACAAGGCGTCTGCGTCGGAGTGTGTGCGTCCACTGCGGTATACGACGCGAATATCGTACTCCTGGATGCGTAGTGCCCAACGGGCTAGGCGGCCAGTGGGATCTTTCAAGTTGGCGAGCCAACAAAGCGCGTGGTGATCTGTGACCAAGTCGAATGGGCGCCCGTACAGATATGGTCGGAACTTGCCAAGTGCCCATACTAAGGCCAAGCACTCTTTTTCGGTCACGCTGTAATTGCCCTCAGGCTTCGTCAGTGTGCGACTCGCATAGGCGACTACGTATTCGGGGTAGCCCGGCTTTCGTTGGGCGAGTACGGCGCCGAGACCGACCCCGCTGGCATCTGTATGTACTTCAGTTGCAGCTGACGGGTCGAAATGGCGAAGAATAGGTGGGGAGATGAGAAGACGACGCAGCGTAGCGAAGGCGGAGTCGCATGCAGAGGACCAGCAGGAGAGGGCGGCGTCACCGCGTAGAAGCTGAGTCAATGGCGCCATGATCGATGCGAAATTTCGAACAAAGCGCCGGAAATATGAGCATAGGCCCACGAAGCTTCGAAGTTCTTTGATGGTCTGAGGCTTCGGAAACTCAGCGACTGCTCGAAGCTTTGCAGGATCGGGTAGAACGCCGTGCTTGGACACAACGTGGCCTAAAATGGTGAGCTCTCGCGCGGCGAAGCGGCACTTCTTGAGGTTCAGTTGAAGGCCAGCGTTCGTTAGACAGGTCAAAACTTGTCTGAGGCGGAGCAGGTGAGTAGGAAAATCAGGCGAGAAAACCACGACATCGTCGAGGTAACACAGACATATAGACCACTTGAGGCCACGCAGCGTGTTGTCCATGAGTCGTTCAAAGGTGGCAGGGGCGTTACAAAGCCCGAAAGGCATCACCTTAAATTCATACAAGCCGTCAGGCGTAATGAACGCGGTTTTCTGGCGATCGGCCGCAGCCATCGGGACCTGCCAGTACCCTGGCCGCAAGTCAAGGGACGAGAAGAATTCTGCTCCCTGAAGACTGTCGAGGGCGTCATCGATGCGCGGCAAAGGATAGACGTCTTTGCGCGTTACCTTATTTAACCGACGGTAGTCGACGCAAAAGCGAATAGACCCGTCCTTCTTGCGAACGAGAACGACAGGAGATGCCCAGGGACTGTGCGAAGGTTGAATAACATCACGGCGCAGCATATCTTCGACTTGGGTGGTAATGACACGACGCTCTTCGGCAGAGACGCGATACGGTCGTTGACGTAACGGCTGATGTGAACCGGTGTCAATGTAGTGCTGCACTTCCGACGTGCGGCCCAGGTGAGGTTGTGACACGTCGAATGAACTTCTAAATTTGTGCAGGAGATCAAGAAGGTCGGCGCGTTCGGCAGGTGTGAGGGTATCGGCGATGGCATTCGAGAACGCATCCCTGGACGTTTCCTCAAGCGCGGACATCGAAGATGGTTGGCCGGGGTCGAAATCAAAAGAGTCTCCAGGGACGTCAACCAAAGATGAAGAGTCGAGGAGTTCCACGAAGCCAAGGCATTCACCAACAAGCAACGTAATAGGCGCACAGAGGGGATTGTAAAAGTATATATTGCTGCAGCCGCCAGCCATGTCAAGCGTCGCGAAGGGTAGTGGGAAAGATTTACGGCTCATGAAGACGTCGGACGGTGTGAAGAGGACCGTTGCATCAGCGATGGCATCGCAAGAGACGGGTACGAGGGCGAAGGAGCCAGGTGGAATATCTGTGTCCTCGCGCACGGTAAGTTTAGAAGGGCGGTCGCAATCTTCGTCCAAGGGTGCGTCACAAGGAGAAAATTCAACTTCGGCGCGTGCGCAGTCGATCACGGCTTTATGACTGGATAAGAAGTCCCATCCGAGGATGACGTCATGCGAGCAGGTGGGAAGAACAATACACTCGACGATGTAAACAATGCCGTGAATAAGCACACGTACAGTACAGGCTGCGTGCGGAGTGACGTGCTGCGCGCTTGCCGTACGAAGCGACAGTCCAGAAAGCGGCGTGGTTACCTTGCGCAGCGAACGGCACAGTTTGGCGGCTATCACAGAAACGGCTGCGCCGGTATCCACAAGAGCGAATGCAGGAACACCTTCTACACAAATTTCGACCACGTTAGCAGGAGAGGCGCGAGGACTTTGAGAGTTCGAATGGGGCGCAGTTCTTGCCTCTTGAACTGCGACGTTCAGTTTTCCTGGTCAGTTGGTGCGGGTCGCCGACGCATTGGGGAGAGCGAGCGTCGGCGAGGGGATGGCGAGCGACGCGAAGGAAATTCTGGGATGTCAGCACGAGCGTACGGTTGGGGGGAAGGAGCGGCGTATTGGCGAAATGGCTGGCTGCCGTACTGGAAGGGCCGCGAGGCGTCGCCGAACGCTTGAGGGCGACGGCGGCAATATCGGGCGACGTGTCCGGGAGTGCAGCAAGAATAACAGATGGGTCGATTGTCAGGTGTCCTCCAAGGATTAGCTCGCGGTGCGGTCCAAGATGTAGCATGGGCTTCCGGTGGCAGCGGTTGGGACTGGGTCGTGAAAGACGCCTGTGGAGTCCTGCGTACTGCCTGCGCGTACGTAAGAGGCGCGGCCACAGGCAGGACTGGCTGCGCATAGGTGAGAGGCGTGGCGACAGGCTGCACTGCTCGCGTAGAGTTGAGATTCGCGGCAGCAGGCGGCTGATGGTGTGCAGAAGGGACAACTTGGGCGACCTCTTCGGAAATGAGAGTGCGGAGCGTGTTTGGAAGATGGGAGGTGGGCTCCTGAGTGAAGGGGACTAAAGAAAGTTGGCGGGCAACTTCCTCACGCACGAAGTCCTTGACCCGCTGAAGTAACGAGCATGGGTCGTACATGCTGTCAAGGCTTGCCACCAAGTCGTCGCTGCCCAGAGCACGCCGAGTCGAAGCGCGTTGCTTCCGTAACTCATCATAACTTTGGCATAGGCTGACGACTTCGGACACAGTGCGCGGATTCCTGGCTAGAAGCATCTGGAAAGCGCCGTCATCGATGCCCTTCAGTATATGGTGAATTCGCTCAGCTTCGGGCATTGCCGCGTTGACTCGTTTACACAGGTCCACGATGTCTTCAATGTAGCTCGTGAATGTTTCTGCCGTCTGCTGTGCTCGGGTGCGCAAGCGTTGTTCAGCGCGCAGCTTGCGAACAGCGGGTCGGCCGAACACTTCCGTAAAGGTTGTCTTGAAGATGGACCATGTGGGTAAGTCACTTTCGTGGTTGTGAAACCAGAGTTGGGCAACACCAGCCAGATAAAAGATGACGTGGGTTAACTTCGCTGGATCATCCCACTTGTTGTGCGCGCTCACCCGTTCATATGACGCCAACCAGTCTTCTACGTCTTCGTCGTCTGCACCGCTGAAGATCTTGGGGTCGCGTTGTCGTGCAACGCCGGTGCAAGTGACGGACTGTGGCGTCGGCGCCGTTTGGGATGAGCTGTCGGTCATGGCGGGCGATAGCGTTCTTGATCGCAGCTCCAGGGTTACAAGCGACGGGGTTTGAGTCCCAGCACCTCCACCAATTGAGAAGAGGTTTATTGGCGGCTCCTAAGGCAAAAGCGCAGCGACCGGGAACGGCGAGACAGCTCGAAGCACTGTCCAAAAAAGGCGACAGTAATCAACAGCGCGAGCGGAGCCGAGCCGCGCGTTGGCGATGTGTCTGAGTCGCGAGGCGCGTCTTCTTCTTCACACATGTATATAGATGCCTTCGGAGGAAGGGTGCGTGCACTATACATGCTGGTGTGATGACACTACGCGATGAAAAGGCTGTTGTTATTGTTTACTTCGGAAACAAAGGGCCAGCATGGACAAAAAAACCGCTGCGACTACTGCAATAGAGAAGAAGGGGTTGACTTTGGAGGGGGAGGGGAGCGTTGTATTCATGCTATGTAGGCCACGGTGGTGGACTTTACTGCCTTACCGAAAATCCGATGAAATACCGCCAGTCAGCGCATAAATCTCTCTGCCTGGAGCACATATGCACTTCGGCCAGACGTGCATATTGACAGAATGCGATGTGATGCACAGCGTGGGAGGTTGTAAACGACCGCGATGATTGAAGGTGATGTCAGCCAGCTCCGTACTGGCTTAGCGGCTCCTATATCTTATCTTTCTTTTCCCTCTTTCCCGTCCCCCAGAGTAGGGTAGCCAACCAGATGTATTTCTCGTGAACACCCCTGCCTTCTCTATATTTCCTCCTCCTCCTCCTTTTATAGTTCCAATGCAGCGACGCGAAATGAGCGGCCGATTTTGTCTCGTGACGAAAGCTAAACTTCGTCGTTCGCTGCAGCAACGATAGCCATACGACAGAAGTAGATGACACAGTTTGGAAATGCCAGAAGGATTTCCAATAATAATAAAAGAATGAATATAAGTACAGCAACAAACGAATTACAGTGAGAACGCGCGACGCCGGCGTGACTTCGGCTTCTATGCTATGTGGAGGCTTACGCCATCTCTGGCGATCGTATCATATATATATATATATATATATATATATATATATATATATATATATATATATATATATATATATATATATATATATATATATATATATAGTTTCTCTTTCTTGTACGTTGCTATTTGTATTGAACTTGTATATTACCTTGAGCAGTTATTACTTTAATGAGGTACGTGGTCTACTTTAAATTTTCCCATTGGCATTCCAACTTCTCATGACCGATGTACAAGGTGTCCCAACTATCATGCACGAAGATTTTTAATATACGAGAATGCCACGTAGCTGCACATAATTAAGGTAATTCTGTTTGCCGTCGCTTGGAGATTCTCAGATTATTTTTTGCATCCCGCCTAATGACATAATTAGTCTTAATTAATCATCATGTTCTGGAATACTATAATTACATGAAAAGTGTCAACGAGGAAATTGTAGAGCAACATGAAAAACTCCTGATACAGCTTTCTGTTGCTCAACACGTGCTACATAAAAGTGTTTGCCCGAACGTGAAAGAAGCCCGCGAATACAGGCAAAATTCCTCGAGCGGCCAGTCGTGCGGCAGTTTTGCCTGTATTCGCGGGCTTCTTTCACGTTCGGGCAAACACTTTTATGTAGCACGTGTTGAGCAACAGAAAGCTGTATCAGGAGTTTTTCATGTTGCTCTACAATTTCCTCGTTGACACTTTTCATGTAATTATAGTATTCCAGAACATGATGATTAATTAAGACTAATTATGTCATTAGGCGGGATGGAAAAAAATAATAATCTGAGTATCTCTAAGCGACGGCAAACTAGATTACCTTGGTACCGTCCAGTTACGCGGCATTTGCATATTTTAAAATCTTGATGCACGATAGCTGGGACACCCATGCATAGTGCATTTGTTTCACTAAGTATGTACACCCGAGTGCCTTCTACGTACCCGGGCGCTTTCTCACTGAGAACGTGCGCGCCTGTTTGATTAACATTAGCTAACAGAAATTAAAATTCAATCAAAAGCTCGCTAGAAGCATGTTCGGTATGTTGACGAGCTAGGCGTTCAACCACAGCAGCCACGCTTCTCCCACGGGTACACCACTATAGAGCACTCTCTTTCTTTTTTTTCGCCTGTGTGAGCAAGGCGTCCACACACGATGAGCGCGTCGTTTAAGAGCGCTATTCAGGGATCGCCTCGGCGCCTCAAAAGATGGTCGCGCGCTCTTGCAAAGACAATGGGCTCGGAATCGCTGGCGCGTCGTCTCTCTTTGCGCTGGGCGTCATGCGCGGACGGCGAAGCAGAACGCGGCTTCGCCCGAGGGCGACAAAAGTGTTTGGCCGCCGCGTCGTTGATGGCCGAGTCCGCCAGCGCTCAGTCGTGTCGTTGCCTCCTTTATGGCGACGGCGACACAAGCGCGCGTTCCGCGACGCACCCAGAGGAAAGCGTTGATGGTGACAGGCGGGGCGGGGCGGACTACCCGTGTTTGCGCACACTGCAGCAAAGCAGTGCAATTGCGGACCTGACGGCGCGTACGTGTCGTCGCCTCTGTACAAACCGCGGTACGTGACGGCGCGGCTCGGTGTTTTCGCAGGTACGTTAAGCACAAAGTATATAACACCCCGGCGCCAGCGAATAAAGGATGACAATGCACCTAATGGGTGTCCCGATTTCACATTTTTCTTCTTGGTTTACGTCTTTATTTTTATTTTAAACTTTGCCGCGTCCTCTCATACCATAATGAAACTTTGCTGCGCCCCCTAGTATTCATTTCCAGTCTGCCGTGGAGCAGAGGCGGATCCAGGGTAGCATCGGAGGGAGGGGTCTGGGGACCGGTCTCAGTCTCGTTGCATATACGAATGAAACAAGTTGGTACAGGCAAGAAAGCGGGTGGTGCTATAGACTCAAAAAGTTAATCTACAATCTACGTGCTTGCATAGAAAAGCATGGAGGCAGAACCTCGTAAAGGAAAGCGCGATTTGTATTGAACGCCTAAAGGCCCATTCGAGGAGGAGAAGGAGGTAGTTTCAAGCATAACGGTGTATAGTATATGGTATACGACACCACCTCTGCCGAAGCAGAACACTGGTTATAACTATAAGTGCAGTGCAAGTTTCACTAGCGGAAGTTGTTTGAGATCTTCGTAAGCATTATCTCGGACGCTGATACCCTGGAAGTGTTTACGGCTTCGCAGTATAGATAGAGCTGTAATGTCGACAGGTATGAATAGCACATCGGCAGAGATATACGATAGGCAGTGATCGCTATATTTGCGAGCGGTGCGTATCGTCAATCAAAACTTGTTCGTCGCAAACAACGAAGCGCTTCTTCCTCTTCCTGAACATGAGGGAGAGTTGTCCGTGCTTCGCTATCTGTTTATTATCTATTCTATTCTGTGTTTTTTTTTTCTCACTTTCTTTCATTCATTTTCCGATCTACAATTTGCATTGCAAAGCCATATGTCCAAGAAACAACGGCACCGCAGTCATTAGGCACTGTGGAAGCCTTTTCCCACACGCATTGAAAAAAAGAGAAGTGAAAGCAAGAAAAGGGCGTTCACGGCTCGTCCATTTTCAAACTCGTTAGCACACCGCGATCGCTCCGCGAAACCACTCCGATCCGAAAACAAGCTCGCAGAACGCGCAAGAAGCGGGGCGTGCGTATACCGATCACCGAGGCCTTGTTGCGGCACACGCCGTCCGCAAAGCCCTGCTTTGCTTCCCAGAAGAGGAAACCACTGCGGTTTAAGAAGTGGCGCCTCTTCGCGACAGCTTCCTGGCTGTCCGGGCCGGTGCGCTTCTTCCTTCAGCGCGTTTACTGCTTTCGGGAGAAACGTGTGCGTCGTGCGTAAGAGATATCTGGCGGCATGCTTCTTTGCCAAACACCCGCCAGGCCCACGTCTCCGGTGCTCCCCGCCACACGCGCAAACACAACCGCAGAGTTGAAACGGCCTACACACTGAATTGAAGAGCCTCGCCGGCCTAATAATAGCCGGGACCGCGGAATCATACTAATGGAGCGACCGAATCGTCACGCCGCGCTCGGAACCAATTTCGCCCGGGAAGGGAAAGAACAATCACAGCGCTCAAGAAACCAAGAAAACTCCAAGCTCTCTCTCTCTCTCTCAAGCGACGGGCGCACATGCGGTTATGCCCGTGTATTGCATGCGAGTTAGACGGCGGAGTATACGCGATGGGAGGAAGAACACCAGCGGGTCGGTCGCTGCATTCTTCTTGCCCTCGCCGGATGAGCGCGTGATACGGGGGGCCCGGAGTTGCGTCTCACGTCCAGTCGCTTGATCTGGAGCAACCGCCCGACCGACCGACCCGCGGTGGAACCGCATTTCCCCGACTCGGCCGAGTGGGTCATTATCATCCATTGCGGACGCGTTGTGGAAACGGCAGCAGCAGCAGCGCACTGCTGAGAGAGGGTTCGAGCACGCGCTGCCGAGTCAAGCCAACGCTCGGCTCTGCTCTCGCAGCCAGCCATCGCGCTAGAGCAAGTGAGCGCACCTCTTTTGCCACGTGTGTGTACACACCCCGAGTCGCGTAAAAGCTGCACAGCGATGCGAAAGCTCCGAGTTTGATCGGGGCGGTGGTCAGTATAGTGGAGAAAAGCGCTAATAAGGCCGTGCCGAAGTACAACGTCCCCCACACTGTACTGAGTGGCCACTGATCGATTGCTTCTCTTTGTTGGTTAGGGAGTCAAATGAGCTCGCGTTCGTCTAGTCGAGTGGGTGCGAATTGTATGCCGCGTTCACAGATGTAAATTAGCTGCCTCCAAATCCACCAAGAAGGCAACGCGTGATAGCATGCGATCTCGCAAGAAATCACCTGAACAATCATGCGTATACTCATTTTCAATGAGAAAAAAGAAAAAGGCCCTAAATTTATAAATAAGGATTGAAATTACAATCAATTGAGCATATTATATATATATATTGGAGTGACAAAGACGTTGCGGAATCCACACGAATTTCTAAGTTCCGTGTAGGATGTGCTAACAAAAATCTGCTCACACATCAAAATATTCACAATTGGCCTTATATGGTAAGGCATCGAGTGAACGCTAAATATTTTATGACCACCATAGTGAGTGAGTGAGTGAGAGAGAAAGAGAGAGAGAGAGGGAGAGGGGATGGCAGGGAGGTTAACCAGATGGGCAGGTCCGGTTTGCTACCCTACGCTGGGGAGAGAGGGGAGGGGGAGGTAAAGTGAGAATTCTGAAAAATATAAAGGGCATGACTGAAGCGACAGTGAGTGTAGTGGAGGCACGATGACAACCGCGTGTGGGAATGGGGGGGGGAGCCCTAGATGGTGCTGGCTGGGCATGGAAATGATAATATTACGAAGTTTCACTGCACTAGACATAGGTCGATGGAAACTACAGGTGGCAGAAGCACGATGGCTGCGACGGGCACAGTGGAAGGCGTGCTGGCTACAACCGGAAGACTCTGTAAACTTGATGGCCACAGTGATGGAAACGACGGGCGCCGAGGGCCACTTGCGAGATATTTCGCGTGACGAGTGCCACGTACAATTGGCAGGCTGGCTCACGCTGGCTCTCGCGGTGCCATAGGTGCAGTTACGGTTGCTGGAGGAACGACAGCCGAGTCGCCTGTCAATCTCGAGGATCCCTTATGTGCGAGCATCACTGTCAAATCTGGCGTCCGAACGGTTATACGCGACAGCTTCGCCCCCAGAGCACTGCACAATATTAGCGAGAGAACCGCGCGCGCGCGTAGGAATGCGCGAGTGCCGCTTCGGCGAGCACGAAAAAAAGCGCGAAGGCGGGGTGGGCAGAAAACGGAGGCGCGTTGTTTCTTAGGGCCACCACGGCGATGAAGAAGAAGAAGGCGCCGTTGCACACACGGCCAGACAAACAAGACGAATCAGGTGTACGTGAAACGCAGAAAGCATGCGCCATTTTGGTAGTATAGGCTGTGGTGGCCGAGAACAACCGGTTCCTTAATAGGGGGACCCCAGGAAGAAGAAGAAGCTGCCGAGCCGAGCGTGCGTGCATATAAGCGAAGAAGTGCAGAGGGTTGCCGCTGCGGGTCGTTCTCTGGGCGCACAACAAAGGGCTCGCTTTCATGTTTGGGCCGAGGCGGGCGAGGAAGCCGCCGCAATGCGCGCATCATTGGACACCCTCCCCTTTCCAAGCCACCCACCCACGTGAAGCGCGCAAATGACGACCTCGAATGGATCGTCCTTCGGCGGGAACAATGCGCGCTCTTCACCCGAATTTGGGTCTTTCCTCCTCCTCCCCATATTCTGACGCGGGCACCCGAAGAACAGAGGGCAATTTCTGTTTTCTCCTCTCTCATTCCGAGACAGGCAGGTAGGGGTGTGTTTCCGTATTGTGTGTATGCGCTCTGAATGCGTTACACACGCACTACTTCCGCGGATCCGCGGATATGAAGGCATACGTGGGTGAGTGGGTGGGTGGGCGGAACTTCTTTTTAGGGCGGGCTTCTTCTTACTCTCTTTGTTCTTTTTTTCGCAGCCCCAGTGTGTGGTCAGTAACGTCCGAAACGCCCCCTGGTCCAAGCGCACGCTCCACAGTGCAGGCAGCATCACTGTGTGGGGTCGCCTTGTTGCATGGGCCGCCGAGGAAGGAGCCCGCGGTGAAATGGCGCCTGCACCCACATTATACAAAGCCTCGGCTTATGCGCGTCTGGTCGCAGCTCGGCGTTGAAGTGTTTTATATACGGCTCGGGCGTGTGCGGACCGCCGCACAGCGGCCAAGCGATCCAGATAGCTTTGAGTTCGAAAGTGACGCAACGCGGCACTGCCCGCCACGGTGTGCGTTTCAGAATCGGCACAGTGGGTTGAACTGCAACGCTTGCGCAGGGAGATTACAGTTATTTAGCGAGCTTACTCGAAGATTATAGCGCCCGCCAGGCGTCACCATTCAGGCGTGAATAGTTAAGTGTTTAAGCTCACACGAGATTGGCGCTTACGTTTGCCGAAACTATAGAGCTGTACTTTTCCAGTAGAGCGTACGTGCGCGTAACGTAGGGGAGAAATATGCAGTCATTACGCATTTGCGGGCCATTTAACTTACCGCGGAAGAAGGCTAAAAAACAAATGCTCGGTAAACGCTTAAATGAGATAAAGAAATGTACAGCACGGCACTTTTCAGGATATAATGAAGAGAGAGAAACTTGAGCGTCAACAGAGCAGGAAGTCAATGCCTCGACGCTGCATAACGAATATTACCGTCCAAAGCGAACATTTCCGACACTTGTAAACTGCGGCTCATTTTGTGCGCTCTGTGAACGGACGACCACGACGCGGCTGCGACCGTGTGGAGAAAGTTCAGGCGCGCTTCAAGCCAACATCAGTAAAACGCTTGCACAACGCTTCGCTTCACGCAACTTAGTACGTCGCCACAATGAGAATCACCAAGCTACCCAGGAAACACACAAGATACATACTCCCTGTGATGCGTGTGTACTTATGAGCGTGCGTCATGAAAACCGCACGCGAGAAATAGTCGATTCTGGGAATGATTTCTTCCAGCTCCCAGCTTTAATTAGCGTTCAAAGCCTTCCAAAACCAGAGAGGGGCTTTCTAAAGTAGGGAAAGAAAGGGTCAATAAGCTGCTGGATTGACATTATTCTGCAAGGCATGGAGTTTGACGCACTAGAAGACGAACGAAAGGAGTACGTGCCGTGACACCGTGACAGTTGCATGGATACTACGCGTAGATAAAGTCATTTTAAATAGCTTAAGCGATGTATACTCTGCACAGAGCTATCGTAATGTTAATGGGGTACTCACACGACACGTAAACTGAGGCTAGGGAGAAACGTTTTGCGGTGACCTGTCTGTATATACACCCATGCTTGACAGAGACCGCACAAAGTTCCTTCTGGGCCTTAACGTGTTTTAAATCCCATTTGGGTCTGTCCCATATCTACACCTTATTAACCGTATTGTCGGGTTGTAATATTATAACGACGTCCACAATCCGCGAACGTTTCTTTTTTTCTTATGATTTGCATTGTTGAGGGAGTCTCGCGTGCTCCGTCTACTCGCGGGAGTGAGTAAATAATTGTTGTTTCTTATATCCGTAACGACTACGCAATAATCTGACCGGAAAAGGCGAGTAGAGAATGTACGCACTAACGTTCTTTCTCTACTCTGTAATGTGTATTCGTTCTTCTTAACCATGCAGCTGCCTTTACGCGATCCAACGTAACGGACAGGTATGGATAACCATCGAGGCAAAAGAATTCTCGCGAACTGCACCTCGGAGATCCTAGCCTGCTCGCAGGTTATGTCCGACTTCACTTAAAGCTGCGCAACACCGTAGAATCTGGAACGGTGCTCACAGCAGCAGACACGGCGATTCAATCTGCGTAGGGGGAGAAAAGTACTGCCTTCACGCACTGAGAAAAAAGTAAAGAAAATCTTCATCCCCAACAGTTAAGCAATAAAACTCGCCAATGTGTGTGGATTGTGAATGTCACGATAATAGAAACGGTGCAGTTGTCACGCGACTATGCATCCACACGAATAACAGAGCCGTACAAGTTCACAGACTGCGAATATAGGCCCCAATTACAGAGTGAGACACCCTGTAGCACGGCGCATCAACCACACGGCCCAGTGTTCGACATGCCCGTCTGGCGAGGAAGGAACACAATTGAAATTAAACATGTGCACCCACCAACTAAGATATAATACCGCTTTGACGCTACGGGGCCTATATAGGTGAGAACATGAGAGAAACTCCGAGCCAAAAAAAAAAAAAAAAACTGTTAGCGAGCGTATGCTTTATTTCAATTATCAACCACAGAGCATTCAAGTTTGCTTTACAAATCTTGCTTTCACGCTACGGAAATTCGGACGCACTGCTTTTCGACTGCGCACTCTGGCGATCCACACAGCTTGCGCGGCGTGTCTGGCTTCACGCCTCTTGCACGCTTCTTGCGAGACGAAGCTCCCGCAAGAAGATGGACCTAGACGGACACCACAGCCACGGCCGGGAACCATTGTCTTCCCCCGCGCGCGCAGCTTTGGTTTCAGGCCCCGCCGCAGTCAGCGGCCGGTTAACGTGACTCGCGACAATTTACTCCGCGAGCGCGCGCCCCCGACGCGGTCTCGATCTCACAATGCAACCCGAACGCTGCAGCTCCCGCCCGGCGGAGACGCTTCTCACGTCACACTCCGCTGGTCAAACAGTGCTTCTCGCCGAGACCCTGCGACGTTTGCTCGCCGGCTTCTTTCTCGTCTACGTGCTTGCTCTCTTGCTTCTTCCCGTACGTCGCCTGCACTACGGTTCTGGCGATTCGCCTCGCGGCGGGAGACGCTCATTGTTCCGAGACGCGCCGTTCTAATACGGCCACCGAGTGCCGCCGCGAGTCCTCTGCGCTTTGTGCGTTGATTCCCAGGTTTTGGGCGGTTGTTTGCTTGTTTTCCATCCCGGCGCTTTGTTTCCGCCTGCACTGCAGGGCACTGGCTGTTGATGCTTGCTACGGTTTAGGGCGGAAGGAACGATTGCCTTTTGTTTCTACGGGCGCCTCGTCATCCGTCACTGTAATACCGTGCAGCGTAGCGCAAGCTAACACCCCAAACCGGCCAATCGGTGCGCGATCGAGTTCGCGAAGCTCCACAATCGTCAGCATGGTTTGCGATTGCATTGGACTGCACTGAAAGCGATGGCAAGGTCTAGCGTTCCATTAAAGCTCCGTTAAAGACGGTGTTCCACCTTGGCATGTCGGGCGACACGCTGGCGCGACACAGCTAGCACACCAGGCAACTGGTAATGCGCTGTATAGAAACAGCACCGTGGCAGCCATAAGGCGTCTCACAACGCTAGCTTGTACAGTGTTGGACACGTTTATGATAATGCAACCGAACGCAAAAAAGAAGCATATGCAAACGAGCTATCAGGCATTATAGAAATCAGGTCTATTTGTTGTGCAGTAGAAAAAGAAAAGTGGGGACATCTGACCGGGACACAGCCAACGGAGGAAAAGCGCGTCGACAAGTGCTGTTTTTCTTACCCAAAAAGGGTCCGTTTAGGTTAAGAAAAACAGCACTTGTAACACGATGGGCAGGTAACATGTAAACGGCGGTAACACGACGGTACCGACAATTTGTTCAAACGATTTCGCGACTTTGCTTGTTGATCACATTTAAGAAAATACACGTGGTGCCTAAAACATGGCGGCCGTGACGCGTTTCCGGATCCTGCGTTCGCTTTCGGTGCACGCACGGAGGCAGTATAAGAATCATCCTTGGATATCGGTTTCTGTTACTGGGAGGAAACGATTACTGGAGGGTGGATTTCGACACCATTTATTGGGTCGGGCATACAACAATTCGCCGTGATTATGCACGTACCCAGGTGAACAATGCACGAAGGCGGGCTTTCTGGTAGAAACGCGGCCTCTTACGGGGGCCGCGATGCAGCGGAGGCGAGCGCCACCTGGAAATATTGCAAGGAACCGGGCACGACGCTCCGTGGCCCCCAAGACCCTCGGGTGCCTGCTCGCGCAAATGGCGGACGCCTTTGCCGGCCCATAAATGGTAGAAACGGTGGAAAAGGTTTTTTTTTTTTTCAAATTTTCGCGTAACAGAATTATGGTTTCTCGTGTAGTCAAAATACAATCCGACGCTACCATGTCTGTAGGTTGTGCGAAAGTCGTACTTTACGATTTTTCTACGTGTTTGAGCTCGAGAAATGCAATTAGTTCAGTAGCTTCCTCGTGTCCCAGGAGGGCCTCGGTATGGGTGGTACGAAAATCTTTTTGCCAAAGCGACGTCCGACGCTGGACAGCGGCCTCCGACGCCGGATTTTCTGCGACATGGGGGCCCTTAACGCTGTAGCGCTAAAAATTAAATTCTGGGGTTTCACTAGCCCGAACCACGATGCGACTATGAGGCACGCCGTAGTGGGGGGACTCCAGATTAATTTTCACCACCTGGGGCTCTTTACCGTGCATCCAGTGCACGGGACCACGGGCGTTTTTGCATTTCGCCCCCATCGAAATGTGGCCACCGTGGGCGGATTCGATCCCCGCAACCTGGTGCTTAGCAGCGCAACGCCAAGCCACTATCCGCCGTGGCCGGTCATGTATACTGTGCGATAAGTGCCCGTGTCGTGGTCGGAGTGGGTCAGCCGTGCGAAGGCGACGACGACAAGAAGGTGGCACGAGACGTGAATTCAAAACATGGACGCGTTTAGCCAATATGAGCGGCCTAAACGGCAGTGCCCAAGTAGAAGAGATGAAGAAATAATCCGAGGAGACGGACGTTTCTATCATTGGTACCTGGATACTTGAGAACTGTTTAATTTGGTGCCTGGGACTATTTATGAATGAAATAGCAGATTCTATAGACCCAAGGCACCGATATGCATGCGGCCCGACTCTCCCGTGTTACCACTTGACTGCTCATGTCACTGCTGCTAGATTTCGCAGTAGTGTCATTATGCAGGTAGTGTCAGGCTCCGCAATAACTAACTCTGTGGATTGCCGACATATTCTATACCCTTGGTACATTTTTTTTTTTTTTTTGCCAAACACGAGAAATTGAAGTTTCCATCACGAGGCTGCCGCTGCCGTATACCTACGTTTGTGCTGTACTTGCTTTAATGAATGGCTTGTTGTGTGTTAACGAATTACTCCGTACCTTCATGCGCTGAGGCTGTGTGGCTCGGCAGTGATTAATTTGCTGAAAGAACTCCATCACATACTCAGAATTGCCTTGCCGCCTTTAGAAAACTTCAAATGTTTAGAAATTTCGAAATACAGCATAATTAATAACCCCACAAAATGTTTCAAGCCGTATAGGCACGAAGATTGAACAAATGCGAGTATTCCCATGACACATGAAAGATCCCGGCGTCAGAGTTCCTTCTCCTAGTCTTTGCAGCAAATTACGCTGCATCAGATGCCAACTTATAGCCCGATTGAAGTGACCCATCTGTAGGTTCCGCACTACTGCACGCATTTACTGCGAATACGCATATAGTTCACTCTGGCATTGTACTCATACGTCAGTGTGTTGGGCGCACGACCGGAACTGACGCTCCCTTAGCGGAGTCCGAACCGGTGAGCCGGACGAAGATGGGCCGATCCGGATGGTGACGAGAACGCCCGCTTACTTTACGATCTTTTGTCCAGCGGCCGGCAGCGTTTACGACCGCGGAAAGCCGCTCCGCATCCCTTTCGTTCCTGAAGCGTGGGGTGACGTGCGCGCAAACGTCACCGTGAGAAGGAATCTCATCATGCCGTGTGCGGTTCATTGTTCCACCGAAAAAGAATTGGGCCTGCCTGTCCTCGTAAATTGTCACGCTCGTTCGGACAAGCTCAATGAGGACGTCTTTATCTTTACGGACGCGCGACATAGGCAGGAGCGCCGAAATACATAACAGGAACGCAGAAAGGCAAAAAAAAAAGAAAATACGGAGGGACAGATCACCTAACAATTTTTTTCGCTCGTCTGCGTTAGTGGGAGCTCCGAGAGATGTTTTATTAAAGTACCCTAAAGGCCCATACGGGCATTACATAAGGGTGTTACGATAAATTAGTGATTGATACAGTATACGCATTTAAACAGATAATGCATGTTAAAATAAAAAGAACACAAGCGGAAAAACAGGAAAAAAGAACAAACAGTAACAGCAATACAACGACATGTCCTAAACGTTGAAGATACCCATAGAATTAAAATGGGTGTTGCACAACATCAACGTAACCTAGTCACTTCATACAAGGAAAAGTGGTTGAAGAAAGGTATACATACCAGCAGATACGGCATGAAACAAGGAAAATCACAAGCAGATAAAAGTTTATGCAGTGCAAGTGACTTTGTGCTAACGTAGAACAAAACCATATGCGCAAGGACATCAAAATATGTTGAGGAAAAAAAACGTAAAGTAAGAGTAAAATAGGAAAAAATACGATTTTAATACGCGGCTTACACCCGTGTTCTAGAACGCTTGTCCACTCACTCCCGCTCGGCACAAGAAAGTAGATGGCAGCGCCGTCGCTCGACATAATTAGTCACCGCGCTTCATGTGCACGCCACGGCAATTCTTTGAGAAATGTAACGTTTTCTTCAACCGATAGGGGCGGCGCTCCTCTCTTTCCTCCTCTGCTCCTCTCTTTCCTCCTCTCGGTGCTCTAATATCCCTTGTTTCCCAGGCAGGGAAAAAAGAAATGTTTCCCGGAGTCCTAGCAACACCACCTGTTCTAGCAGGATTTGTTTCATAAAAACGCTTGTTTTACAGTTAGAAATATTTAAACTGCGAGATCTGAGCATCTGGTTCGTCTCGGACGCCGTCGATATTTTTTTGCACTCTCATGACAGCTCTTGGTCAGCTAGGGGAAAGCATAAATATATAGAATGCAAGAAGGCCCGCGTGCGGAGGCGTTTAATCATTAGCCTGTTCCAGATTGTATATAAGTTGGTGGCATACATCCAGTTAACTTAGTTGGAAGTACAGCTTCCGCACGTTTCCTACAGATGGTTTGCATTGACGTCATTGCGGTCGCCATCTTGGAGTACTAGCACGTCGAAAAGCTGCGTAAACGTGACACGTGGCAGCACGACAGGCGCGTCTTGCAGCGAGCGACAAATTGAAAATTGTGATAAAAACGGTCACCATCAAAAAGCAAGACAATGCACTCACGTGATAATATAGCGTATGGACGTGATCGTGGCCACCATATTTGGGTACCAGCACAGTCCCGTAATGTCACATGGAAACTATCTATGCATACGTGTCCATCTTGTTGCACTGTTGGAAAGTTCCTACGTCAAACGGCAGGTTGACCAAATACACAGTTCAGCTCGCCGAACGGCGTTGGAAAAACAGAACTTTTTTTTTTTCGTTTATATCTAAATGCGTATAAGTCATTCGCAGACTCGCGTGCGACTTTCTCAGGGATGAAGGAACACCAGAAAAAAAAAAAAAAATCCGCTATTGGGTACTTCCGAACAAACGCTGTCGAAGTCAAACATTTCACGCAGACGGAAAGAAGTGATAACGTTGGCATTCGTCCTCGACGTATTCGAAAGGACAGCGCTTTCGAAAATTTCCAGCTTAGTATACATGAGCCTCTATACCTTCCCGGCTGCGCTGTTCACATATATACAAGCGTCGTCTACCCGCAACTCAGGAAAAGAAAGAAAGAAAGAGAAACAATAATAACGGAAACAAACAAGGGTATTGAATCTGTTCGCATGACAAGGGCGTAACAGCAACCTAAAAAGTGCGTGTGTGTGCTTGTGGGGCGATGGGGAACGGGGGGGGGGGGGGAGGAACAACAAATAATGTTTGGAACGGTGGGAATACGCACACGGCGGTCTCGAGAGAGAAAACAGAGATAAGCTCTCAGCTTTCATCACTCGGAGCTTCTTTTCAGTTTCGAAAGGGATCAGGTCACTCGTCGACTGGGACAACAGGAAAAGAAAAAAAAAAGTACATCGAGAGAAGCCGCGTTCAAAGTGAAAGTGCGTGGTTTCTTCGTCTGTGCGCGCGCGTTCAGGCTTTGTGTCTTCGAGCGTGAAATGCCCGCGCTTCTTCTACGCCACCTGCACAAAAAAAACCACCCAGACCGAACTCCGTCGCGTGTGGCGAAGAATTTCGTCGTCCACCGATAAGCGTCGCGCAGAGAAAGAAAGAAGCCGCGGCGCAAGAAACTCATCCGACATGCAGTTCGCGCGCGCCGTTCCCGTGTCCTTCTAGCTTTTCCTTCGCATCCTTTCTTCTTTCGCGTTACGTCGTACAGTGGTGTCGTTGTCCCCTTTTGTGCGTGTGTGTGTGTGTGTGTACAATCTACGACGCGTTCTCAGCGGAAACCCCGCTACAGGACTCGCACGTTTTGTACACAGCTTTACGCGACGGGAAATTTAACGCCGCGCCGGAAACCTTTTCTCGACGGTGCTCGGCGACGCTCCTCGAGAAAGCTAGGTGGCGATTCTCTTCGCTTTCTCTACTCGAGGCCTTTTGTCTTTTTTTTCGCTCCTCTCTCTTTTTTTTTTCTTTGTTCGCTCCGTCCGTGTGTCTCTTCTTCATTTCCTTAGTTGCGTAATGACTTCCGCAAGGCTGTAAGGCGCGCCAGTCCGGTAATACAACTCGAAGCAAACGATCACGTCACTTGTTTCGTAGGGCTGTGCGTGTATATACCTGAGTACATCAGCCACACGCGGCTTCATCAACGGGGTCAGCGTTAGCGCGTTAACATTACACAACCGTTTATACGACAGTGTCAGCCATTTTTTTTTTTCTTCTGGTCTCCACTTTTCACTCATTTTCTCTTTCGCTTACGTTTCCTGGTTTTTCGTTCACTTGCCGAACGAAAAGGCGGGAGGGGAGGTCGGAGCTGTACCGTCGACGATATTGAGATAGCTGATTTCCTCTTGGCAACCTGTATTCCCAACTATTCCCACTTAAAAAAAAGGCGGAAAAGGAGAAACATTTCCCAATTGGAAAAATAAATGAAATACATAAAATATCCACTGAGCACGCGTCTTGCGATGGACGGAGGAAGGTGCAGTCTAATGTCAAGCCGACAGATCCAACACGAATTGGTAATTACGTCTTGCTGTGCGCTGAACGTCCTACATGCACCAATGAATTGAGTTGAGATTCGACTCGGATTTGCGAAGACGATGGCGAAGAAGAAAGACATTGATTGATTGATTGATTGATTGAAAACTTTATTATTCCACCGAGCTGGGGTGCCCGCCTCTTAACCTACACGTAGGTAGGGGGGGAGGACGAAGCAGTCCCCGCGCGTTGAGGACGGTGAGTCTTCACGGCCTCAACGGCCAGGCGGATTGCTCGACGCTGGTCGTCTTCAGACTCGCTCTGGGGCAAGGCCTCCCAGGCTTCTCTACTGTCAATGTTTTCCTTGGCCCCTGGGGAGCCAGCACACTCTCATATTATATGGTCTAGCGTACTTTACAAACATTCGGTGACGTCATGTGACGTATGCAGGAAGAACGAAAGCGAACTGTAACCGGAAGAGCCCCGCAAACGACTGTTCATTACGCTTTGCGGCGCGCATATCCTGTTAAGTTTATTGTAATGAATAGCGAAGTGGCGGTGGCAAATTAACGCGGCGAAGAACAATGAGTGGCGCCGCCTGGTGGGTGAAAAGCGTGTCACGGGGTTACCGCGAAAACGCTGGAAAGACGCGGACGAACCGACGAACCAACGTCGACAACACGCGCACGCACGCATGCATTGTCGAGCGACGACAGTGAACAATGAGCTACGGGTCGCCCGAGGGGCTAGAGAAATGCCACGGGGTCGCCTGCCCGCTGTTACAGCCGCAATGCAGTTCTTAAGAGCGCTTCAACACGCCGCGACACGGCGATGACCTGAAATGCAACCTGAAAGAAAAAAAATGCGTTACAGGGCGAGGAGGGGAAATCGCTAGCAGGAGTTACGGGCCACCGGCGTTCACTCAGCGCTAAAGATTTGTGCTTCAGCCTGTCGAACGCCTACCTTTGACTCTCGAAGTAGCGAAATTATTTCGCGGTTCAAGCGCACAAATTTCGTTTAAACGAGGCAGCGCTCACTGTACACCTTTGGCAAGCACCGCGTATACGCGTCCTGTGGGCATTCGATAAGAATTCCGCGAGAAGTCGTGAGGGAAGGCGTGACGTACAGTACCTCCAGTTCCGCATTAGTCTGTCCGGAACGATATCGAACAAGTTGCATTTCGTTCTGCAGGTGACACTCGAAATTTCACTGAAATTTATTGCCTCATTTCCGCTTTACGTTACAAAATAAACGTTGCCTTCGTGAGTTTAACGAAGACACGTTTCTCGTGCATAACAACGTTTCTCTAAGCGTAATCACGCCGACTGAACACCACAGCAGAGTTAATTTCGTAAGAATAAATGCACAGAATGGCAGTTGAAAGCACGTCATGCTGAACAATTCAATACACCGTGCACAATTCTGCTGCATTCATAAATTGTGCGCTACCGTGCGAGACGCCTCAATATCTTTTGCCTGTTTTGAAGACTCGTTTTAGATGCCAAATGAACATCATGCATGTTGCAATGGGTGAAACGTAGCGCCTCTCAACCTATAAGTGTAAGAATGCATGCTATCATTGCCTACGAAGGAAAGAAGGGTAGCTACGGTTGGTATACAGGTCAAAATGCAGTCATCGAAGCACAATATGTACCATACACTAAATGTTCTGTTCTAGGATTCTGTCGTGCTTTCTTCGTTTTCGTTGCCAGTCGGTATAGCAGCCTAATGCGCAGCACGATAACACGAAAATCCTGGTCCGACCTGTTAGGAAGCAGGAACCATCGGCACGATGATAAGAGCCCGCTGAACAGGAGTCACGCTGCACTGACATCGTCTTAAACTTAGCGAAACCGAGCTAAACTGAGAGAGACACGAGGCAAAACACAAAAGAACGACGTTTGTCTATCGCAATCGTTTCCTTTTTCGTTATTCTCGCTTCCTGGTAAGCAAGACGACTCCTTTCAACGCAACAGCTGAGGCAACCACGTTCTCTGTACTGAGATCGAATGCCAACACAGTCAAAGCGTTTCCTTAACCGATATCGGAAGGTACGGATGCATTGCACTCTTTTTGAAGCGGGTTCGAAGCGAGTGGTGCCTAAATATAGATAAGAAAAATAAATCCAGCCCTACTCTCACGAACGAAAAAAAAAAAAAAAACGCGCACTGTTGTCGTCTACAGGCAGTATAGACTACTGCGTATCCTGTCTTAAATGTTGCGGAAGTGCCAAACAGAAGCATGCACCAAACATAGTCGTGCATGTTTAAACACATTGTTACGTCACAGCTGTTGGACATGCCTGCAAAGAGGCGCCCAAAGAGGTGCCTTTGAAGCGAAGTTTCACAGAAGCTGTCGTTATCTAACTCTGCGAAAAGTCGCAGACAAGTCGTCTGCTCTGAACAGGGAGCAATGCTGTCGGACAGAAATGAAACGCGGGCAGCTAGACGAAACGAGACGCTAACCGTGATATATACTTTCTGACCTTTTACTAAGTTCAACTTCTAAGACATCCACGCGTGCTCAGATGCTCAAAGAACATCAGAAGCAACACTTCGTGTCCAGTAGTGAGTCACTCATGTTGGCCCCTTGGGAAAGCCTACAGACACGGAGGACAGAGTGTGTTCTGGCTAGCGTAAACTGTTCCCACATTCCGACTGTCTCGGCTGGAAAGCACGCGAAACTGCGGAACGGGTGGTATGACATTTAACGCGCTCGAGTGAGACCCCACCCAAGCGACTGCTTAAAAAAAGTAACGGTATATATACGCGCCTCAGGTGCTCTCGAGATGTGGCATTACTTTCTTCTGCGCGCGAAAATCTCAGCCCACGATCGTCTCTTGAGCATTCACCGCACCGTTCGTTTTACCTCGGCTCTGGCCAGAAAGACTCCACACGTTTTCTTCCTGGACATTTATCGCTAGGCCCACCTCCGGTTCGCTTTTCGTCGCACTGCAACTAGAGGACTACGGGAAAACAAAAGAAGTAAGCAAACAAACGGGAAAAGCGACGCGTTCCTTTGTCGGAAAGCGCGGCGGAGGGGCCTGTCCACGCCCCTGTTTATCTCTTCTATATCCGCAAACTTATAAGCATGCGAACGGCAGCCGTCCGCTTCGGCCGTCTCTTTCTATATAGGAATGCCGCGGCGTCGAAAGCCACACCAGACAAGAGAGAGACAAAGGGAAAACGAAGACAAACAAAGACGCGAGAGAAACGGAGTCTTCGACATGTGCGTTCCAGGTCCTCCCGGAAGCAAATCCCGATAGTCGTAAAAGGAGAAAGAGTGCGGAAGCCAACAGAAAAAAAAAAAAGAGCATAGCCAGATGGGAATTCGCTGCCGTGTATGCATACATGAACTGGCAGCAATGTAGCGTGTTTGTTGTTCTCCCGCTCTCCGCCAAACTGGGTATCCCCATCGACTACAGCTGACTCGAGCACTTCTGCTATCGCCCTCTCCCTACATATATTACTCGGTTTCTTTCTCTCTTTCTCCTCCTTTACGACATCACCGTCGTCTTGCCGATGGATCGTCTCCCGAGGCGCGGCCGAAAAATACCCTCCGGCAAATACCGGAAGCGATAAGGGCGCCAAGATAACTGCCGCAAATCAAACGAAGTGTGTGTGCGTGTATGTTAGTTCGCGTAACGCCAGCAAGCAGGTGAACACGCGCTCCAGACGGCCCCGCCGTATAACGCCCGGCTCGCCTAGCTCCAATCTCCCTCCGCCCCTCTTAACGTTACTCGCGGAGGAACTTTTTTTTTTTTTTACATCACTTCCTGGCCCGGAAAGCAGGCTGGGGCGTCGGTGACAGGCGGCGGGACCCAACCAAGACGGAAAACCGGCAGCGCTCTACGACATCGCTTCGTCTCCGCACGAAACGGCGTCTGAGGCCCATCGGCAAGGCCGGCTTAAGGACTGGTTCCTAGTTCCTATACCAGTGTAGCTGCTCTCTAGCTTTGCGAAATAAGAGAGGGAGAGAGAGAAAAAAATACGGAAGCCCTATGCCAGGAATCAAAGGAGGAAACAGTGCTTGAAGCCTGCAACCGGGTATTGAGATCACGTGACTTCTGACCTCGTAGCCATAGTGCCGCCTCCTGTTCCAGGATTACCATGCATTATCACTCTGCAGTTCCACACGGTAAAGTCGAATCCAACGTAGCATCCACTCTCAGAGTAAAGGGTAAATGTCTAGTTAAGCCTCGTTGCAAAGAACCAGCCTGTGGGCTGGAGCGGTGATTACACTTCACTGTATATGCCATTCAGTTATTCGGATCAACCTGCCCCTCTCCTCCCCCTGTACCGGCTGGCCCCACAAAACAGCAATACAGAACCGGAGTGTGAGGAAGTGTACGTGAGAAGCAATTCGGTCTCTTGAATCCTCTCCGCCGCAGCAAGAAGTGGCAACAGCAACGCGAAAGGCAGCATTATGTAGAACTGTCTAGGATTAACGCACACTAAAGTCGCGTAAGAGGCCCGATTTGCGTCACAATTGTTCTGGCTGAGAACACATACGAAAACAAAGAAGCCACGCGTCACGGCGGCTATAGAATCCGAGAAGTGACAGCATTGAAAAAACAAGTAATGGCAGCTCTGCAACTCGCCTATATCCGCACCGATGGCGACCAATTGCTTTATGTGAGCAATTGCCTCTACGTGACACAAAGAGAACAACGCTAAAAGGAACAGGCCAATACAGTGCAGTTGTCGCGCTCTTGCTGTTAATGCGTTAAACATAAATGTTTGCCGTAAATGGAAAACTAAAGGAGCATAACTGGGTCAAGAATAACACAGACAACACAACCGCGTGCGTGGCAAACAAGCAGCTGTAATTAAGTTCTGCGATGTTTACACCGCTCAATATCATTCACTATGACAAAAACCGCAGAAGTCAAGCCTATTAAGCGGAGTCCACTGCATCCTTGAACGGCACGCCACGTCAGCGTGTCGACGAGGCACTAATCTAACCGTAGATGCATCCTTAAACCTAAAAGCTCATGCAACCTATGCATACCTAACACCGAAGCAACCTAACACTTCGCGTAAACGGTCCCAGAAGCAGATGTTCCAATCAAGCTCCGAGACGTTATACCACTCAATGCCGACGGGTTCACTGGTAAACTGCGACAAAAACCGCAGCAGCCAACGCTATTAAGCGGAGTCCACCGCATGACCTGCTATCTTTGAACGGCATGCGACGTCAGCGGGTCGACGGGGCACTAAAACGAGCCCTTCGGGCGGAGCAAGCGGTATCTATCGCATCCCTACGACAAAAGAAAGAAAGAAAGAAAGAAAGAAATGAGAGGGATGGAGCACTGACTAATCCAAAAGCAAATCAGTATCGCCGTACAAGAAGACAAGAGCAGCCCAGACCCTCCGGTCTCCTTCGTTCGGTTAGACGTTCCTGTCTGACCGGCCAAGAGCCGCCGTGCAGTGGTGGTGCAGGAGGAAGGGCGCCCCTCGACCGGGTCCTCCCGTTCAAAAATTAAAACGAAAGAAAAAAAAAGTTGTAGAGCTGTAGAGAGCCCTGCGGGGGATCACTTCGGCGGCACAGCCTGACCCCGGTCGGGCACAGCAGCAAAGCAGGAGTCGCCAGAAAGAAACAAGCCAACGTCGTTGCGCTGAGACTGGCGCAAGCCGGAAAGGGTGACTGCAGGTGAACAGAGATGAGGGGAGCACGTGCTAAAGACACGCACTACCGCCTTCTAAACGATCGGCAGTGCACTGCCACGGAAGGCGTCGCCTCACGCGCCCGCGCGCAACGGGGACTCTACGTATGTGTGACGCTTTTATTTCAACCGTGTTCTAACTTGGGTCAGCTGATGCACATTCTTACAGGAAGAAACAGCACTCTTGCGCCGGACAAGAGGAGACGACAGACACGAGCGCTGACCAGCAACGATAATGTTTATTCGTATAATGAAAGGCTATATATATACCGGTCATTACCAAGCCCAATACGCGGCCTCCACTGCGACCAGGTTTACAAATCACAATCAAGATATGACAACTCCTTTCTGAGCAAGGATGCAAAGGGTCAACGCGCTAAGAACACTTGGCCTTTGCACATGACGGTTATCTTTGTGGTCATGCTATTGGGTTACCACGATATATAATACTGGTATCAGAGATGGTACATAGATCTAAAGAACTGACATACAGTATCCGAAGAAGAAATAGTTCATTACTCGGGAAAGTAAGTACTGTAAGGGATTAAGAAGAGTAGACCAAAGAATGTCACTCAAGACAATGTTTCGTCAAGGTGACTTGTCTTTGAAGTCCCCCTTGACGAAATGCTGACTTCAATGACATTTCTTGTTCGAACACTGGTAACCCCTTCACATACAGCACGCATCCCGGCACCCGTGGCTCACTCTATGCACATTGAAGGACGTAGGCCTCTCCCAGCGATGTCCAATTACCCTTGCCTTCCGTCAACCGATTCTGTACTGTTCCTGCATATTTCTTAATACCAGTGGATCTCACGTCCGATTTTGTTATAGGTTCATATGTATCCTGTTGTGCAGACATGCACAGGCACGTCCACCGTTTCGTCTACGAAAGTTGTGCGCGTGTTTTCACTCTTTCTTTTTTTTTTTGCACTTGAACTTGTTTACGGAACTGTGCGCGTTAGTGTCATTTTAATCCATCGCGTGGCTTCCTGTAATCGACTGCTTATTATGTTTGATCGTCTCCAGCGCTTTTCTTGCTTTTTGTGCTTTTAGTTTTGTGCTGCAAAAAGGAGCAGTCGGCACTAATAAAAGCGCCAACCCACCCTTTGATTACATATCAATTAAAAAAAATCTCATTCCCCCGCTTAACTTTATACAGCCCCCTAGTGCGTTCCCCTTCCCTTGGTACTCATTCGGTTACTAGGCCACCGGTTATCTGCTCTACGCATTACATGACCTGCCCAGCTCCACTGCGTCGTTCTGTAATAGACTTGCTTGGTGCTGACGACGATGACTAAAGTCCCGTAGTAAAGTAGCGCGCTAGTAAATGCCTACCACGCTACTTCGTCCTTCTTCGCCGCCTTCCTCTCCCCCTGTTTATACAGACACGCAGCTCGTCTTTAGGTAACGAGAAATGCCGTTTCCACCCGTTCCAATGCGGAAGGGAGGGCAAGCGGTCGCTCCCCCCCCCCCCCCCCACCTGCTTCCTCCTCGCAGGAGAAGCCGATCAGCTCGTTTGATTTCCGCCGCGACCTCTCGGGGCGCCCCGCTGCTGCGCGAGAGCCGGTCTTCCGCCGCCGTGCCTATATACACGACGCCTCGTTAAAAGCGTGCAACACTGTTGAAGCCGGCGAAGGAGCCAGCAAATAGGGCTCGACCCATCACTACGTATACCGTCAGCAGTAGGAACGTGCCGTGGCAGGATGGAACTTCGGGAAACGAATTAGTGCCTATCGTGATTAGCTATACCGTCTTCTTGGCCTCTGCAGACTGCTCGCGCGGGCCGATGGCGCAGCTGATAACCAGTAATCTTTTTTTCATTGTAGGTCCGGTCACGTGATAACGGCGCCATGCTTTAATATCGACGCTGCTTTTGTATATTGTAACCTATTTAAGTATCGCTTAACGTTGTAATGCCGGAACACAGTTCAACCTCAAGGAAAACTAGAACAACCTCGTTCACCTTTATTTGTGGTTATGAATCATACACTTGTACAAGGAACAAATAAATGATAATCATGTGAGTTAAAACTGAATTAGCATGTATGATACGCTGCAGGCATTACAAAGCTTAAGCAGTTGAATAAGTAAACGGACACTAAGCGGAATTAAGCCCATAATTAGGTGACGTCAGTTCTGGTATGAAATCAACCGAATGCTATGCAACAAAGCGAAGTGCCTCACCCCCGCTAAGAAGAAGCCGACGAGAAACATGCGTTGTTGGAAGCCACACCGCTACAGGGAAAATGCACAGTCTCTGTGGACGCTACGGCACTCGACGACCAATCAGGAATGGCATTCTCAAGGGTGTTCGTATGAACGTAAGACCGCTTTGCACTTGGTTGGCGCGTTGTCTACGTGTTTGGCTTTATTCGGGCAGCATGCTAGCACTGGCGTGGCATTGTCCTTAGTACCGTAAACAGCACAGCAATAACATTGCGCTATATATTTTCCTTGCTAAATTTTGAAGTTAACGAGCGTTGTGCCCTTTACGTGGTATCTGGCCAATCAGCACTGGTGCCTCTTCCGTAGTCAAGTCATAAAAGTCTTTGCATGCAAACCTACTTGTGCGTAAAAGAAACGGCATGAAGTATGTACCCATTAAGTTGGCTGAATTATTATTATAGTATACATGAAACAGACCCTGTTACCAGAAGCATAGGATTCCGCAATGTGTCGGGGAGGAGAGCATTCGCAGTTGTCGATTCATTGGCCTGTTGTCTCTGGTAAGCTGCTTTGCCCTCATGTTAACGAATAACAGTCTAGTGACATCTTGTAGGCTGGTCTAGTTCTTTTGCGTCCATATAATCGTTTTCTTTCGGCGACACGCTTTCTGCCATCGTCCTGTGGACAAAGTTAACGAAATTTACAACAGATTCTACAGACCATCTGTGAACACACAGCATTATGTGGACGTTTTGTCCTCGGACATATGTAGACGTCACAGATAAATGTTCACGTGCTCTCGATTGACCAAAAAGACGAAAATTTTCTAATGCTGTTGTACTGCCTAACCTCTCTACCTTTCAACGAGCAATTCTCTCTCTGCGATTGTTTCACGTAAGCCTCACAGTTCCACGTCGTTCCCTTTGTTCCACGCACATTTCGATGCTTCTTCAGCTGGAGCCACGTGTATTACGTGTTCACATTAAAAAAAATGACACTCTTATGAGTGTCGTTGTATTTTCCCAGGGCAAACAAATTATGTTCACGAAACACCCTTCAAAAGAAAGTCCTTCAAACAATCACGCTGATGTGACATAATTGCGATATATACAAAAGCAGATAATCCGGTTAATAGAGCATTACACACAGTGTGTTTGTGTGAGCGCAGGTATAAACGCATATATGTAGGCAACAAATATGCTGTTAGCCACAACTACATACATAAATTACAGGCTCAACTTTTTTCATTTGATATGATGTGATGATGATGATGAATGGGATGTGTTGTGGCGCAAAGGCAAAGTATATAACGTGTTTATGAATATACAAAATACCTAAGGGCGAAGTAATATAATGGGATATAATGTGTTTCATGTATACCCAACATAAAAGCGTTATCTGCCAACCCTCGAACGCTGTTTTCATACACGCATCTGTAGTTTCGTTCTCATACGCCGGTCAAGTGCGGTTGCAAATTATTATGACTGGGGCGTTGCAAGGCTGCTTCCTTCTCGAACACCTTATGCAAGGAAAGAAGAGCGTTATGAGAGCGTTTGCGTGGATGCAAGAAACCGAAACACTCTTGTTTCACACATCAATGATATTAAATTCTTCGCGCTGCGTGGAATACTGCACGGTATTACCGAGACGGAGTGCCACGGGGTTTATACACACACACACACGCTTCTCGTCGCCGCCGCTCGCGAGGAGTCAGCCATAGCGGCTCCGCGGAGCCGTTGCTCCTGGCGGCACGGCATTCCGGAGCGCCGCTTACGCAGCTCGCGTATAAACAGAGCCGACTTGGGGATTCCGGTTGCGTTGCTCTCTCGCGCGAGGCACCTCGTGGGCTCGCGATGGGGTCGAGCCCCGCGCGCTCTCGCGAGATTCCGGCGGCAGATTGCGAGATTGGGGAATGTTGTAGTATACACGTTGGGGGCTCCCACGTGGATGAAGATAAGTGGACGGATTAAATTCCTGGGTGCCAAGGAGAAGAGGTTGAGGAGTCAAGCACCCCATGGCTTATTGGGGCTATCGTTCCCGACCACGGCCTCGAGGAGCAAATCATGGAAACATGAGAGCGCAATGACATCTCTGGCTTCTTCGCGAAGCGACAGCCCCTTTAGACGCCTTGGATTATTTTCCTTCTTTTTTTTTTCATTTTTGCATAGCCAGGATGACTTAGGAAAAACGACGGACGAGCAAGAAGGCAACAAGACGATCTGCGCCAGCTCCCATCACTCCCGTTACTTGGTACGTTGGAATATCTCAAGTATACTCCGAAGTACACTGTGGCGAATCTAGAGGAACTACGTCTCCTTTATACAGCTACTTCATCCTGACAGCATGCAGGTTTGTAGCGGAACCGCACATCTTTTCATATGCTAGGGTTTAAGAGCAAAACATGGCAGCACGGACGTTTCAAAATTCGGTGGTAAGAGCCTGCCGCAAAGTGCGGCCTACACTTAAATTGAAACTGCGTCGGTTTTATGGCCGACAATCTAAGCTTCTTGCCTCTTCTTAGCAAGAAGCGACTGGCCAACACCGAGCACGTATAAACGGTGATTCACACGAGTGAGTGTCAGCCTCCTTCGGACAACTATCTTTGAAGAAGCTGCCAAGCATATTAGTTCCCAAAAGCTTGTTCCGTCACTTCGTAAGCAGGCCAGTCTGCAGGCATCTTTTCGCGCCATACGAGTGTAGATCTACACTCGTATACCGCCACTGCCACTCGTGTACCGCCACTGATACTGCCACCGCTACGGAACAAGCCACATTACACGTGACTCGCTCACAAACGTCAAACTTGCAAATGCGTGTACTGCGCGTAGCTACAATGGCACACATGCGAACTTTCTTGATCGGCCGGCTGTGATCACGCGATTGCGCCCCTCTTTCTCAATCTCTACATTCTTACCTTTCACCCTCCCTCACCATTTCACCAGTGTAAGGTAGCAGGCCGGCTTTTCCGTTCTGATTAACTCCTCCTTCCTTTTCTTTCGTCAGTCTGTGAGTTTTCTCCCTCGTCCCTCTTTTCTTGCCTTGTTTTAAGCATAAAGCCAATGCAAGTAGCTCAGGCCAGAACCTTACTCACAGCGAGTTTTCGGGTAAGAAAGCTTGAACGAATACAGAGAAAATCAGTTCAATCTATTTGACTTAAATTCTCGCAGTATGATTCTCCCTCGGAGCTCATGGTAACAAATGGTATTCAGTTGTTCCTATAACTTTCAGAAGAGGAAAATTGCGCCTCGACTTTCTTTCTTCACCTATTTGTAATGATTTAGTTACTGAGCCATTAATATACATGACACCCTTAACAACTAGACACGGCCGGCACAACCAACCCCACATTTTAACCCCATATTTTGCACGTACTGAATTGTTCAAGTATTCCCTTTTTCCACGAACTATTAACGACTTGAACTCGATTCCGTACCCATTTGAACCTACTACTGATGGACATGTGCTTCTTTTCCTTGTGTCTATTCGAATGCTTTTGTATCCACCCTGTTCAGAAATAAATAACATAGCCGACACAAATAACGCGCTGAAAGGGACGACAACGAAAACGGGCGCCAACTACATTACAACTACCATACGCCTGCCATTTCAAAAGCGTTACGCCATGCATGTTTAACCAAATACAGCACCCTGTCGAACTTTCCGCGCTCGACTCACGGGGATATCACCAAGCTTCATCTCTTCTGGCTATGACAAGTGAGCACCATGTAGACTAGCAAGCAAACCAGCAGAACATGCAGTGAAATTCAGGCTGCGCGATTCGAAGCGAATACATTAATCACAAGGAACGGAGAAAAAACGAAGAAAACACAACTGAATACCAGGACAGTTTAATGCCTCCGAGTTCGCAGTGCCGACATGTGCCCCGAGGCCGTTAAGCAATTATTCAACGAATTCGCGCTCGTTAGTCTACCGGCCATTATCCTCGCGTTCGATGTCGCCTGTCAAGGATTACCCGACTCGAATGCAAAGCAGACATTCGCGCAGCGGGCGACCCTTTCTCCCTTTATTCGTGTTTCTTTCATTCTTTCTTTCCTTCTACTATTTTCCTGCGGGCTTGCATTCACCGACGTGGAAAAGGAGGAAGAGTAACATCGGCTGCACGCGTGCGGACTTGTGACGGCCTAGCCGTCATCGCCGCAGTTTGCGAGTCCGTGAACACTACGCGGGCGAGCGTCGTCGTAACGAACGCAGCGAAAACTGCGTCGAGAACCGGGCACGCGCACATTACGCGCGCACGTAAACGAGCTCACGCAAGAGCAGCCGCGGAGACGCGCTCAACTGAGCGCGATCGCTCGAGAGACGTCCACGACGTTCGGCCCCAGCCTGCCACCGTATACGCACAAGCCGCGGGGGCCGCGAACGACGTCGTCATCAAGACGTCGTCGCCCTGGCCGTCGTCGTCACGCTCCGTTTCGCAGCTCATACGCACCGGGCGAGGAAGAGGGGAGGCGATGAGACAATCACCACGGCGCCCCGGCGGCTGATGGGGCGCTGGCCCGAACGTATACCGCGCCGTCTCCCTCGCTACCACCACCAACTCTTCGCGTGCTCTTGTAGTGTGGCCGAGTGCTGCGAAGGCGAACGTGGATGGCCTCATCTCGCGTCGGCGTCTCTGCGCTACTGGCCGGGGACGACGCTCATCGGGCCCGCTCATGATGTGACGCAACGCACCGTCCACGTTGCCCTGCGGTCGTGAGCGATGCCGCTCGCTACGAAGCCTCTAGCTGCCCGACGCTACGGGCGTGCTCGCGGGACCGTTGCCGCTGCACATTGGCGCAGATCGTCGTCGGGAGATTTCTCTCGTTATGCATGACGAATGCAGTAAGCTTCTCGCAATGCACATCGTGATGGAAAACGCAAGAATAGCGAAGGAAAAAAAATAAAGCGAGAGAAAGAGATGAGAAAGAACGAAAGTTTAAAACCACGCTCAAAAAGAAAGCTGCGAGAAAACAGAACGGGAAAAAGCACCAAAGGACCGAGTAACTTACCACGCCCTACGCGTCGAGAAAGAAGACTTGATTCCCGGTCACATGTATATGAAGGCGGTGACGATGATCGAGGTGATAACGACAAGAGGAATAAGTTCTTTGTGGATTGGCTCAGACGCCTAATGCGTGAAGAAAGCCCGCGCGCAACGGAATTAACCTCGATTCATGCAAAAGAGCGCTACAAGTTGCCCTAAAATGCTTCAATGATTGAGCGTGCATAGGGTGGCCATTAATAGGGCTACCCTTTAAATCGTTAAGCGCCATCTTTACACGTGGCTACGCGGTTAACCTCCCTTTCTTTCTTTGCGATTATATTCACATTTGAGTGCGACGAGGTCCTGGCACGCGCTGCGGGCACGCTAGTGCATGCACAAACGGACACGCAGAAAGGTAAAACACATAAGGGAGGTAAATATTACGCAACAGCGAAGCGGACGCGCCAGTCTTCACTTTCCCATTTTTTCACCCAACACGGAGGCGGTGCGCGCGCGGCTACGCACGCCGTGACAGTTGCAAAGATTTACGCCCCAGCACGAAAATTACGGCGTCGCGCCTGGCGCGGAGCTCGTACACTCTCCAAAGTTTCAAGGTCACGACGTAACCGGCTGTTCCGCACTACGCAACGCAGGGCCTCTTCGTCGTTTTCACGAGCCTGGCGAATCTTTGTAGAAGAAAGCCTTTCCGGCCTGTAAGAGAAACCTTCTTCAATTTCTTTTTACTTTTTTTTTCGAGAGAAGCGCTTCAACATAGCAACGGTCTTTCAATGCCAGAATGTTGAGCAAGGCGGTAAAGGGGGTAAAGGCGCCATTTTGACCCAAGCAGAGAGGCCGTAGCAGCCCTCCGAACCAATCAGAGCTGACAAGATGGCGGATTCGACATAATGGCGGAATTCGACTATACGTCCAGAATACTATCTACTGAGAGGTCGCACGGTGGAGGATAACGAAGACGCAAGACGTATCTGCGCATGCTCGAGGGAAGGGAAGCTCCAAGACTGTCAGTCACGGACACGTGCGGGCACTCCCGAAATATAGCTGTTTATATATGCATGCCGATCGCAGTACCACGTAACAACGGTGTGCATAATACGGAGATGCGTGCTCCTTTTTTATCACTTTCCGGCAGGGTGGCTACGTGTCACATCCTTAAACGTCTAGAGGTCTGACGTTCCTTGTTTAAGCCAGCTCAAAACTTCGTATAACAGAACATATACGTAACTGCTGTATCCAGTCCGAGATGTGCGCTACTCTAGCACTTTGAGTGTCCAATATAGATACATATTCTCAAAGCGAAGTTCTTGCAATTTTCTCGCAGTCAGCTCGAGCTCATATGTAACGGAACGTGCTGTCAGTTAGATATTGCTACAGCTAAAACTAGAAGCAACAACTCGTCTAGGAACAGAGGCCCATATTTTTCCAAGAAGCCTTAAAGAATGCACACATCAAAACTACCGGCGGAGCTGGGCGCAACTAAAGTGAAGCTGAAATGGTACGGCACGTACCGCGAGAAATCGTTACGACTAAAATTGCTAGCCTACAGCTAGCTATTACCTTGTAAAAAGAGCGACGCATATCTCTTGGTAGCGTGCCTATTTTGACAACTCCGTGCTTATATATCCCGAACTCCGCATACAATAACTGCCGGGGAGAAAATTATAGGCGTAAACGTATACGGCGTTCTTTGGACATTCGTACGGGCCCTTCGGAAAGAGCCATCACCGGCCTTCCCAGTGTTAGAAATAGTTAAAAATATAGTCGCGAAGGTTTATGCGCAGACATTACAAGAACGACTGCGAAGCAACTGGACACAATTTTCGGCTAAATAAAGTGAGGAAAGCTGGCAGGGGGAAAAAGTAGAGGACTTTATACCTCAGCTGTCTTCCGCGGGTTCTTTCCACGAGCGTGCAATTTAAAACACCGGAACGAGCGACGCTGGTCCTTCTGTGCAACGCCGCGCAGTCAGAGAGTTTATTTTGCGTAACGTGTAATTAGAGGGGAACAAGAAACAAAATGAAAGGGGCTCTTCCCAGAGTGGGTGGAGCGCGGGAGCGCTACAGCTTTCGGAACATTTCGAAATATCATTGTCTCGTGCCGGCTGCGTGTGTGGCAAAGGGCTCCGCTCTGCGGTAGGTCCCAGCCACGGAGTCGCCGAGAAGGAGAACCGAAATCTGGTTCCTCGAAGGAGCGCGAATGTTGAGCGCCTGGCGACAGCGTTGCTTCTTTGAAGCTGAAGTGGAGAGTCAAACGATCGTGTGTACACTCCGACGAGAACGATATATGTTTAGCACGAATTAAAATGCGTGGGGGGCGGTTAGAGCGTACAGAAAGACCGAGACACGCAATTTTCGGCGCTTTAATTACAGGAAGACGGCGAGAGCGATTGCTTGCGAGAAAAGAATAGCGCGACAATTATTATAGACATTACGCTCCTCCCGTGATGCCTGTCGGGATGCGGAGTCAAAAGCTCTTATTACGGAAAACGAGATAAAAAAACGTTAATAACGAACCCGCGCGTCGGCGTAACAGAACTTCTGAAGAGGTCTTCCGTTACAGGCTCCTGCGTGTGCAGTTGGACGAACCGTTTTCAAAACGAATGTATCTAGAATTCGCTTTTGTTGGGTTATTACACGTAATTCTTTGTGCGCGTTGTGATTTTATTGTTGTTTTACCTAACCAGTCCATGTTTCATTATTTCGTATGAAATATTACGTAGGACAGCGTAAAGGAAGAGAGTCTCGACTTCGCAGAAAACCCGCAAGCAGCAGATTACTTCGCACAAAATCTCGGCACACCAGAGACGAAGGAGTTACCACGCGTTGTCGCTCCATGCTTTGGTGAAGTTCTGAAGCTGGAAGCACCCCCAATAGTCTCGTGGCACCATTTGGACACAGCTGCTCAAGATTCCCAGAATTATTTTAAGGCAATTTCCCAACTGTTCAAAATTAATACGCCGTGCGTCCTTATTTGCTTCTGGCGTTTGTCCATTTTTTTGCTCCGCGGTTCGGTGTATTTCCAAGTATCTCTCGCAACAGCGCGGCCAGTTTTTTATTTTATTTTAACTTTTGGGAGACTTTCGCATGAAAATTTCAAGTTTGTTCGGATCGAAAGGAAGTACGATACAAGTTTACGGCCTTCGAGTACGCAACTTTACGACCGGCGTGCTTAAGTATTCTCAAGGCTAATGAAAAATACAGAAGGTTCTGTGCTTTGGCAGACTATCTCGCTTGCGAAATATTTTTTTGTTAATAGCTCACGTCGACGCCTATACACCAAAAGCCCTCTCGTCGTAGGTTGGAGCGAGGGGGGGGAGGGACAAAGAATCCACTTCCTTGAACCGTCAAAAGCGTTGAGGTCCAACGTGCGAGAATTCATTACTACGGGATAAACTATATACGAAGGCCGACGGACGCGGCTGTCATTAAAACACAAGCTTGTGGCACACACACTGTCAAGGCCGACAGGCCGCTCCCACTTCCATCAAGCGAGCACGAAAGAGGAGCATAGCTTAGAACGCGAACTGAGAAGTCACGCCGATGAAAAATAATTGAGGCACAAAAGAAAAAAGAAGCACTAAACGTCGATCGAGACAAGGACGGCGTTTTTTTGGTTGTTATACGTTCCGCAGCGAAATATGAGAGTACACAGCCAAGGCACGAGGCGCGCTGAAGCGTTGAACCCGGATGCGCGGCTGGGAGGGTATTAATACCGGACCATGTGACGGTGAGCAGCGCTGGTATGAAAGTAAAAAGAAGCGACTCTATCGACCTTTAATGCGAACCAGAACTGGGACGATACGCTTACGGTTGATGCGAATTTCTGTGTGATACGAATTTTTCGGAACTCCCGGTCAGGATGCGTTACCGAAAACGTGAATAAGTGGATCAGAGGGGTAGGTATTTTTTGTGCGAAGTGAGAGATAATGAATCCAGATAAAGCACAGTAGAAGTTAAATGCTAATTTCATTAAAATGTAGAAACAGTATGATAAAAAGAAACGAAATCTGAAAAAAAATAGTAGAAGTGAAAGTGGAATAGTAGTGAAAGCGAAAAAGAAATATAAAACATTGCATGTTCTTGTTATTAGCGTTTGCCACTCTATATAGACACGTGTCTGTGACGTTAAGTGAGGGATTGATAGGTGTCGTTCTTTTCCGCAACTAAATCGTTGTTGGAAGTTAGCGTTGTGCGTGCGTGCATGCGTCTGATCACCTGCGTCCACATACTGGTATCACTTCACTGAAACCCTATGCGATGACGTATCAACAAGCCCAAGCAACAACACTGATCGGGTAATCAGAGATTTCTGGAAGAAGCCTTCGTCCAGCAGTGTAGTTATAAGATATGATGAGGAGGATGATTTCAGACGCTGTGCGAGAAAAGTGGACGCCGAGGCCTGTCCCGTTGGCAGCAGGCAACGACCGACCCCGGTAAACTTGCCTCTTCGGGAGTCCCATGCACGAGGAAGAGTCAAGGGCCTCCTAGAAGACGCCGAGACGACAGAACTGCCAGTAGAGCTCGAAGCGAGACCCCCTGACCTACACCTGCCACTGAGAACCGCCAGTCGAATACACCCGGCCCCCGCATAGGCGGCGCGGCGTACGCATTCGCACGCGCCGCCAACAATGACAGATAAGCCTTCGTTTCGAGTGTCACTCAAAGCGTCTCGGCCTTTCGGCTAATATCAAAGTGTCAGTCAAAGGCTACCGTGCGAAGCGTCGGCCGCAGTCGGTTGCACGAAGGATTGCGCGGGAAAGGTCTGCCGTGATGTGTGTTCGCGGAGACGAATATGCGGCAGCGGTGCGTTCGTATAGTGATGTGTCCGTAGCGTTGGCACTAGTATATACCTGCTGTTGATTCTGCAGTGAACGGCATTCGGTTCGTCGAGAAAACACGGAACATCAGACGCCGACACACTGCTCGCGTCCATAGCTAAAGCTCTAACGCTATATGAATGGGAACATAGGAAACGATGAATGGGCAATAATTAGTGGAACAGATCACTGAACAATGTCAAACTGTTAATCACACGTGAATACGAAATAGCATACATACCGAGTGAACCGTACGGAAAAAATATATTTGCTCAAGAACACAAGCATCAAAAGAAGGCGAAGACGGAGTAGACGATCTAGAATACCTTGGCTGAGAAACGTTTCGAATAAACAAAATAAAGCGCAACATACAGGTTACGTGCGGCCCACATAGAAAGCAACGTGCCTTTTGAAATGCCAGCAGTGCCGAAAGCAGAAGTATTGTCGACACAATGGCAGGCAGCAGAGGTATATAGAAACATCGCGGAAGAACCGAAGCTTCCGCGTGCCGCTAGACGAGATCGACGCGCCGAGGCGTACGTGGGCGAGACAGGTCCCGAACTTTGCGCTGCCAGGGCGCCACGCCGACCAACTTTCTCTTCGACTACACGCGTCGGGCACGCTCGCAACGCACACGTATATCGACGCGGCGCAGTCCAGATATCGACAATGGAGCTCGCAGCATTTGGCAACGCGCTGGCAACAATGGGCCGTGCTCGGCGCCGGCCAACAACACTTTGCGCACGGCAGCAGTGCTTGTGCTGCACAAAGCAGCCTTGACAACTGGGGAGAAAGAAAAAAAGTGGGACTCGGAATAGCGTTCACCCTTTGATGAAGCTGGCCAGCGTGCACGGTATATACGCACTTGTGTGCTTGAAAGCGAGAGCGAGGCATGCGAACACCGAACCTATTGTCGAGAATCATCGCACTTGGTGATAGCGGGGGCTCTCGCGGTCAAAGCACCTTTTTTTTTTTCCTTTTTCTTTTTATCCTGCCCTACCTCGCACACTACTGAGAGCGGCGGGATTTGAACACCGCCTGTTGTGTCGGAAGACATTCTCACTCGTTAATACGGCGCAATGCTGTGGTGTCTACGAGCTACGCTGTGTGTGCCGGCTTCATCATTAACGACGCCTAAAGACAACAAATCGTGCCAAAGGTAATAGGAACAAAAGTAGTAAAATGAGAAAGAAGAGGAACGTATCCGTGTTAAAAAAAAAAAGCGCACATTCTCATTTCAAATTCAACCAACGACAATAAAACTGAAACCCAAACTAGAGCTCCGAAAACTACGTTGAATGTATTTAACGAGTCTCCGGCCCGCTTAGTGATTAATTATCACTACTTGCAGGACCACATAAAGTTTTCCTTCCTTCCTTCCGAGCAGATCGTTAGCTGTTCAAGTCCACGCGTGGTCCTGTTGCAAGCGCAACACCTTTCTTCGGGGGAACTTATAAGCGCTGCATTTATCTGCAGCGCGACAGGAAACGCCGAGTTATAACGGTCGAAACACAAGCCTAACTACAGTGCACCGCAGTTTCGCGCAGAAGGCGAAAGCATAGGCTTACTTGAGTTAACCGTATCAATAGATGAAATGAAAGGAAGTTAGAAGGACAGCACGAAGGTCAGATGCGGCTCCCGATGCTCTCGTTCTCGTTTTCAATGGGCGAACGAGTGTGCCCTGCCAACATTAGCACCACTTGCTAGATTGAGGAGGAGCGCTTGATGTAATGTGAAGTGCAAACCGCTGTCCACGCATCGCCATTTCATTAGCGGGAGGTTATTTCGAGTACACTTTCGAGTTGTAAACATTGCCACAGCAATTCGAATAGCACCGTTGGAGAATTGAAGACAAGTGTCTGTAGATTTGCATACTAAATACGTCTTCACTCCAACTCCAAGCGACATAGCGTATCTGAGCAACAGTGTACGGGAACAATTTTTGCTATAAGCTTGAAACACGGGAGTAATATCGGGACACGGGAGCAAGTTTTATCAGCTCACGAACTAGCTGTCGCCGTGTGGTTATCGTATTTTTGCCTTCTGTCCGTAGTCATGGCCGCGTCTTGATCTGACGTTCCATGCGTCTTGGACTATCGTAAGTTGCGTTACACACCAGGAGACGGCGCCGCACGCGCGCGGATGAATACGTTACGCGGAAGATTTCGTGTTTGCGTCGTTCTATGTGCATCGTGTTCAGATTGCTTTGCGGCTAACGACAGATCTATAACGCTTTCAAAACCTTGCACGGTTTCAACGCGGGCGCGGTTCTCAGTGCAGACGCTCGCACCGGTCAGGTTTTCTCGAAGGTACCCGGGCGTGTTTCTGAAAGATCTGCGCGTTGCTGTCCCTTTGTGTTCGGCCCCCCTTCAACAACTCCGCAGTTCGGAGCGACGCGAAACGTAAAAGACATAGAAGAAAACACAAGTGCACCTGTAGCCTGCCCGAGATTTCTAAAGAACCCTACTCGTTCTTTTTTTTTTTCCTTTTCGTTTTTCACTTCTTTCTTTCCTTTCGGTGGGAGCTAACGGGAAACGGGATCCGCTGGTGGCTGCATTGTCGTCCCCTGAACGGCCTCTGTTTTCTGAACAACAGCACCGGTTCACCGGAGCTGACAGCCGAGCTGGAGGCGAAAAAAAAGAAAAAGAACAAAAGAAGAAGGAGAAAAGAAGAACTGACGTGCAAACAAACGATAGGAGACGACGCCTCCATGTTCGCCTCCTTTTCATAGGGCACGCTTCACAATGGTGAAAAAGGAAAGCTACATATAATAAAATAGTGACTAGAAACAGGCGCAAAAGTATATGCCTGTTTGTCAGGGCTTGGCTAGGCTTCCACAGGTAGGACGCGTTTAGCAATCACGTGCACAGTGGGGAAAATTCCAAAAAATGTGAGCAGTGGCTCCACACGGTCTTTCTTTTTCTCTCTTTTTTTTTTTTTAGGTAGAAAGCGTTTCCCGGGTAAACGTAAGCCCAGATTAGAGTACACTCAGCCCAGCGAGAACAATATAGGCTTCGCCAGGGAGGCTTTAGAGCGCGCTTCGACAAATCACGTGGGTAGAGTTCAAGAAGCGCCGTTTAGCTCGACAAGTATGTAGGTGGTGAGGCTTATAGCGCGTGAAAAAGACAAGGACAAAAGTGAGACGTGACACACACAGGCGCTAACTTGCAACAATCTCTATTTCGAGCAAGGGACCCATACATATATACAACTTCTCGTGTACATCACACATGCGCTGTTTACAAAAAAAAAAAAAAAAACTTTACACACCATTGCGCAGGTACGATAACTCTTTGCGGGAAAGGGCAATCGATGGTTTAGACACACATTTATCCCCAAGCCTATCAATCATTTCTGCTTCTATAATTTCGCGAGTTATCCTACCTCGGGCTCTTCCCACAATGGAGCAGTCTCTGTATGCTGGAGCACACGTCGAGTGGTCACCATCATCCACCCCGGCAACAGTGCACCTGATCACGCGCTATAAGCCTCACCATGTCTTACCAACAAGCCCAAATCACTGCTTTACAGCATGTAGGTGGTGGTGGTGAAAAACTTTTATTGCTCTCAGAAGAGAAGCACATGGCATATGGGCCGGTCCTTAAGGGCCCGGCCCTTAAAATACCAGGTGGAATCCCTAGTACGGGACCCCAGTGGCGTCGGCCGCTGCCCGGGCGCGCTCGACCAAGGTCCTTTGGGCCTGCAGATCATAGCAGCCGAGCAGGGTCGCCTCCCAGTCCTCCCGAGTGGGGTTGGGGTGAGGGGCAATAGCTGGGTTAGATGGGCAGGCCCACACCATGTGGTAGATATCCGAAGACTTCTCCGCACAGTGCGGACAACTGCCCGTGAAAGAACGATCAAAATGTTTGAGTGTTGCCGGGCACAGCAGGGTGTTCGTATAGAGACGGAGTAGAAGCCGCTCCTCCGTCTTAGATAGTCCTTTACTCGGGCGAGGGTAAAGGCTATGGCCAGATTGATAGTGCAGGACAATGTCTTTAAAAGAATACGCGGGATTGAATTCAAGATCCTGATCTAGGGGGTCGAGAAAGGAAGCCCGGAGAGAGAGCGCGCGGGCGGCGGCATCGGCTGCCTCATTCCCCTCGAGACCCATATGAGCAGGAGCCCATGTTCCGGTGAGCGGGGTCCCCGGTGTAGGTGCAACTTTGAAGTAGTCGGTAGGCTAAGTATGGAGCCCAGCCTTGCTCGACGTTCCGACAGGCCCCTCGCGAGTCGGGGATAATTGTGTTGGAATCAGAGTGGGTAGCAGCCAGTGAAATGGCGACCTCCTCCGCATGAGTTATGTCGCGGGCGCGAAATGTAAGCCCGTTAACTGTTTTGGACTGGTGGACGACTGCGGCCGTGTACCATCCCCCATGGTGGGGGCCGGAGGCGTCCACGTAATAAGTGCCGGGTTTCGACCCATAGTGGCGGCCCGGGGCTTCCGCCCGCGCCAGGCGCCGACCATTATGGTCCTCACGTGTCATGTTGTCAGGAAGAGGGCGTACCTGGAGGGCGCATCTCCACTCGAAAGGGAGTCGTACTGGCTCTTCCATAAGGGTGGTGTGTTGGATGTGTAGTCGGGCAAGGAGGCGGCGACCCGACAGTGTCTTAGAGAGGCGTGTGTATTGGTTAGTTAAGTGAGCCTCTCGGAGCTCCCGGAACGTGTACACCATGCCTAGACCCAGGAGACGCTGGTTGGAGGATGACTTCGAGTGCATCCTCATTTTGTATGTAATCGCTCTCGACATTTTATACCTAGTTAGACGCAGTTAGTTCGAGCACAAAAGAAGGGGCGAACATATGGAATGGACAACGCCTTGACTTGTCACTACGCTTCCTTATTTTATGGTTATTGTTGTCGTTCGTTGCGTTGGAAATAGCACTATGCCTTACACACTGTTCATCGCGATTGACCTGCTTGCTCACAACACCGAAATAGGAGTTGTTTCCGCTACGCAGGTTTCCACGTGCTAGCAGATTCGCGCGTTCGATCCCTGGTTCTTTGACGCTTGAGGTAACTTCTAGAACTCGACACAGTGGCACAAAGCAAGAACGAAGACGCGTGTGGAAGATTGCACGGTGGATGGTGCATAAGTATGGTTGGGGTGCACCGCTATCTGCGAAACAGGATCGGGCGCCGTCCGAGAGCTTCGCGGTGATGCGACGCCGGCCGGAGGCGCACGGTCGCTCGCAAACAGTGACACAATTTCGCGTGCCCGGGCCTATCAACCAAAGCAGCCTGAATATCTTCTGCCGTTCCTACTTTGAGTTTCCTCGAAGACGACGAGATATCCCAGAGAGAGAGAGCCGGAACGCGAAGCGGGAAAGTCGGGTAAAAAAAAAAAATTCGAGTCGCACTCAGCCCTCGTTTCGGAGCCACCACATACAGGCCGCCTCTGTTTTTGTTTTCTATAGACAACAACGTTTGGCATTGCGCGATATTTAGCACAGATTGCCCTTAAAATGAAATAAATCTGTGTTAAGGTGTGCTCAGGTGCGTGCTAAAGAAGTGTCCATATTTCCTTGTACGATCTTTTAAATACAAATCATACAAAAATGAAACATGAGAAATATTTTGTAAGAGGCATATGTGCCCCATAAAAATGACATCTTCCACAAAAATTTCTGACAGTAAGCCGCCATTTTCTGCAGCACTTCTTCAAAATTTCCGCCATTTCGACACATTGGTATTGCCACAGATTCTGTGAAAGTTGTCAGTTAGGTATTCCGGGGTTCGCGGAAACATGTTGAATTAAGCGTCATTTCGAATAAAACGATTCCGTTACAACCAGCGTTCACAAGCTGACAGTGAGCGAACGCAAAAACGCTTGTAACACTAAAGGTTCGTTACCGTCAAAGAAACCCAGCTGGTGGATATTAACTCGGAGCCCTTCACAACGACAGGTGTAGCTTCGACGCATTAAACATTGCCGTTCAATTGCACGACAACGTGTCAATTCAGTTACAACCGGCGTTGTGTGCGCACCAAAGCTATCCGGTGAGGTTTAGAGAAAATTTAGATGCGCGTTTGGGTACACATGTACAAGTCATGCACGTTCATGACTTCTCGCTTGCACGTGTTCCGGACAGCAAGGAGTACGATAGAAATATATGTCCATAGAAATATATTACTAAAAGCCTGTGTCATATATATACTTTAGGAACAACTGCGGCAAAGTCCAATGTCATGACGCACACTGCCACCGCTAGCGACTTAAAGAGAAATTTGGGAAGTGTTAAACCATTTTAGTGACCCGCCAGGGTTGCTCAGTGGCTATGGTGTTGAAATGCTGAGCACGAGGTCGCGGGATCGAATCCCGGCCACGGCGGCAGCATTTCGATGGGGGCGCAATGCGAAAACACCCATGTACTTAGATTTAGGTGCACGTCGAAGAACCCCAGGTGGTCAAAATTTCCGGAGCCCTCCACTACGGCGTGCCTCATAATCAGAAAGTGGTTTTGACACGTAAGACCCCATAATAATAATAAAAAATATTTTTAGTGTCGAGGAGGCCTAATTAATTCATTAAAGTGGCGTATTTGTACAATGGCTTCCCGAAATTAATTTACACCGGTGTACAAGACAGCGACGGGGGCAAAAGAGTATTTTATTTTGCGTCAGTGCGTGAAGATTGATAAGAAGATTGTGACGGAGCATTTTTACTATGTCTTACCAACTACGCCTTCAAAATCAAACAGTTCGATACACAGTAAAATAATTTACACCCTTGATGGTGAGAATTGCGAGTCATAACACCCTTGAAGGGTGTTTTCATTCTAGAAATATCCCATCATCATGACTTCTTGCGAAGCGTAGGGCAGTTCTAGATGTCATAACACCCTTTTACCCACCAAAAGGGTGCACTGACTAAGAATATTGGGGGTGGGTGCAAGGGTGTTTTTGTTTATTTTTATTACTTTCACAAACATACAGTTGCACAAAGAGACAGCGTGTCCCACGGCACTACAAACCAGTGGCGGATCCAGAAGCGGGCCCTCCCCTACCCCAACCACTTCCTCCTGAGACATGTCGGGCTTTCAATGCCGACAAAACGCCTGAAGAGGGTTCCCCACCGTTTCACTGTCTGTTTTGATGAGCTATTTTAAATATGTCCTGCGAAAAACCTGTTGCTGAAGCACTACTATTATGTCATAGTGGGCTAAGCGGCACACAGTTCTCAAATGTCGTCACGCACAAATTCCGCGGGATCCAAAAGCGCGCACATACTTTTTCTAGCATTGAATATTTAACCAAAAAGAAAAATGTTCAAGACGTTTTCAGCAAGGCAGAAAAAGTGCAGCTCTTGCTTGTGGGTCGCCAGCAATCCAGCAAAATGAACAGGCCACGTGACAGCATGCAGCTGGACGCGCCACGATTGCTCCAAAGCAATGCGGTCGTCTAGGTTTCTTTCAAGCACAACGAAACAGGCACAAAAGGGGGCGACGAACCATAGTCGGACAAAAGATACGCCAATTCGGGAAGATTTGACCCCACCTGAGATTCTTTCGCGGAATCAATAACCCCAATTCGTTCTGCTTCTCTGACGTTTAAAAACAAGGTAGCTTCGTAGGCAAACTTGAGCCTTCTCACCCACCACAATGCTTTGATCAAGCAGCCTCTACAGAAAGAGCCGTGCAAAACGCTCATGGCTTCGCGTCTGCGTCAATTTACGAAGCTGGCTGTACAAAAAGAAACTATTAAGTTTGTAGTTGTATAGGAAAGGAAAGTTCTACTGGCTTACAAACAGCTGCCAGAACAGAGTGCTGAAAAAGAAAGGGAGGGAAATGTGAGAAAGCATAGAGAACCAAGGTACAATTTGCGATGCATACAGTATTTGCCACACCGACTAACAGCGCTATTTACTCAAATATTTCCCCTCCCAAATTGGATACAGTATTATTGCCTGCATGGATAGGACATTAAGCCAATCATTATAGATAGAATGAGATTCCAGAAATAGGCGGGCCATTTGCAGACCCATCTTTGTTCACGGAACAGTGGCGAGGCATTCTTCAAGTGTGCGCGCGATTGCCCACCTGCAAAGTACGTTCGAGATGTCTTGGCATATGCAGACCTGCGCGAGACTCGCCCGTCTCCCCTCGCGAGAAGGGTAGGACAGGTGCACATACTTTGTAGAATGAAATTGAACTCTGTCAAAACACCAGAGCTCTGGATGACAGGTTACAGTGTGCACAGAGGCGTTCTGCTAGATATTAAAGCGAAGCTTTCTATGCCTCCTCCCTTTTAATTTCCAATTCTGCTGCTGCTGCTGTCACTGCCTTGCCAGCCGCGGCGGTGGGTGGTTTCAGAGCGTGCATAATGTACATGAGAGGGACTCAGGGAAGGCGTGTGCGAGCCCTTTTAGCGAGAACTTCTTGGGCATCGCTATAGTACTCTCTGGACCCCTTTGGCCGTCATAATGCCCACTGAAACACCCTGGTCATCGACACAATGCCATCTGGAAGACTAACGACGAGACAAGAGAATGTTTAAAGCCAACACCCAGACGAACTGGGTAAATAATGCCACTTTTCGCACGTGGATCACTGACTCAGGGCATGCAGAGACGCAAAGCCGCACTAAAGCACCGCAGCGTCAAGACGACAACACGCAAACGGCTGTTCGGCAAATCAACGCTTCAGCCCCGTTGCGATGCGCTCGTGTAAGGGAATTAGAGCGTTAACTTTCACGTAAGCTACGAAAAATGGCGTGCAACAGCGCCTCGTGCAAGCACGTCTTTCTGTATTATAACATTCAACATCACATCACGACTGTGGTAGGCCGTCAACATCATCGCCAAATATCGTCAGTGAACGCAAATAGAACAGCAAGCTGCGCTTATGTCGATTCCCACAGTGCGTGGGATCTGCCTCTGTTGTTTATAATAATAATAATAATAATAATAAAATTAATAATAATAATAATAATAATAATAATAATAATAATAATAATAATAATAATTGCTTAGAGGTAGCGTAAAATAAATAGTCTCGAAAGTAATATACACACGTAGTTTAAAAGAATATATGTATCTATGCTTTGAAAACGAAACCGAAATTGAAATAACTTCCACCGATGGGTGTCGCCGCGATCGCTGCTGAGTCTCGCGGCGGGCCGCCGGGTGCACATGTGTGTGTTCTCCGTGACAGTCTTGAAGTTGTGAGTAATTAAATTGTTTTTCGCTACGTTTAGGTTCCACCACCTCGTTGTTTTCGTGTACTTTCGTGCTCATCGACGCGAAGGGAGCATCCGGACTGAAGGCGACGCGATTATTCGTGAGAAAGAAAGGCAGTAGCGGCCTGCGACATCGGCGTTTCTTTGTGACAGTGTGTTTACTATGCCTACGACGGCCGTCATTCGTGGCCAACGAGAAAACATCTTCCATTCGGCCTGACCAGTGATGAAGTGGACTTTTTTTTTCGGTGGAATCCATCGTCAACATCGTCCGGAATCCATCGTCAACATCGTCCATCCACTACGTAAACGAAATGGCGTGCCCAGAGTACACGTCGTGACAGCGCTCCGCCTTCAAACCGAGGGCCTTTTGCAAGGCGGATGGACGGCTCATATAAAAGGTGCGTACGTGGTCACATTCAGCGTCGCGTTTTTATGGTGCGTCATTGTGGTAGTAATTTTCGCGTAATTTCTTTAAAGGACAGCACAAGGTGTGTTGGATGCGAGTGTAGTATGTGTACTTCAGGTGGAGCCTACGGGTACCGAACGTGAAAAAGAAATGAAAATATATCGGATATGTCATTGTTCGTGTGTCCTCAACTAATTGTGACAGCACATAGAGTTGTAGAGAATTAAGTACTGCTACGCGTCAGTATACGGCGCAGGCAGGTAAATAATACTTTGGTTTGGCTAATTCATTCTGTTGCTAAAGATGGGCGCATACTTATACCGGTTTCACACGGCCACTTTCGATCACGATTGAGCCTGTTCTGGATCGAAATTTTCGACTGCGATTGGCTACCGTCCGCAGATTCAGCAAGGAAGCCAAACGTGATCAGAAATTCGATCCCAGTCAGGATCGATCGCGGCCAAAAGTGTGCAGTGGGACAACCGTATTAAATGTCGCTTGTGTACTTGCACTCGTTTTTTTTTTTTTTTCCCAGGTCACGTGGTAGGTAATGATGCAGGTAGCTTGCAATGCTTGTGCTTTCATCGCTAGAACTAATACAAAAGAACCACAACCATCCCGGCTATGTGGCTATCCTTCGTTTTCAGTTGGACTCGTTTGTTCTAGAAGCTTTCGTGCAGTTGCGGATGAACGCGTGGTTGCGCTATTTGTTTATGAATTTATCTTTGTGTAAATAAGTACACCGAGCCTAATCATGTTTTTTCTTGACCTTGAACTCGTTTTTTGGTTTCACGCACGCATGCTTATTACTGCTACTATTTGTTTTCTTGTTGTACGACTGAACCCTGCCTAAGGTGTCCTGTCAGTGGTCGACAGTATTTCTGAAATGAACTGCACTGAACATCCTACGGCTATTCTACGTTTCACTGCCTTATTTTAATGTCTAGTTATAAAGCGCATGGTTATTGTAACTATTCTTGGCTTGTATATATGTATGTATTAAGCTGGTAAATGCTTAATTGTGTTTGCAGTTTTGAGAGGTTCTTTTATTAAGTGGTCAATCTCGAGTGGTATTAATGGTGAGTTGTTTTCTTGTGCCCATGCAGTTAGTCAGCATGAAGCAATTGCATGGGAACCGGCTGATTGTCTTGGGCCTACACATTGCTCAAAAGACAGGGAAGATGTCTGAGCCGACAGGTATACTTTTTTCATCACAATTGGCCTACATATTTTTTCCACTGGAGGATGAAGACCTCTCCCAGTGAGCTCCAATTACCTCTGCCTTGCGCTAGCTGATTCGAAGTGAAGCCTGCAAATTTCCTGACTTCATCATACAGTCTAATTCTCTACCGTCCTTGACTACCCTTCTCTTCCCTTGGCATCCGTTCTGTAACTCGAATGTGCCACCAGTTATCTGCCCCATGCATTACATGGTTGAAGAAGGCACTTGGGCTAGTTGGTGCTCATTGCAGACTTGAAACATCAATAACTAGCGTGAAAAAGACGACAACATCAAGAAGCACATAAGGCAGAACTCTAGACTTCAACTGAAATTTTTGCTGCACAGTAACATGGGATGCACAGAATGTTGACCAATGGAAACAACACAGGAGCTATCGGAACAAATTGATGAACAGGTTAATTTCACATACGAACACTCTTGGTAAGAGCCAGGGACGGCTGCTCACACACCTGTTCCCCACTTTCTTTATGCAAAATGGTTCGTATATTTCCCTATGAACCTGCTTCTGGAGCTGCCTGAGCGCATGATTGCTTTGAAACTGCTCGGTGCATGAGCACGTATGGCGATAATTGGCCAGGTAGCCACTAAGGCACTGAAAGCAGCCCTATGTTCCCTCAAGTCAAACAGGTCGGTGTTTAAAAGACTGCTTCGGGGAACCAAGATAGGGCAGCTGTCAGTGGCTAGTGGCCATCTGGCCAATCATTGCTGTAGGTGCTCATGCACTGAGCAGTTTCAAAGCGCTCATCTGCCCATGCGGCTCTAGAGGCAGGTCGACATTAAAATATTCGAAGCACTTTGCATGAAAAAGTGGGTGATAGGTGCGTAAGCACCCCTTCCCTGGCTCTCACCGAAAAGAGTGTTTGTATGCCGAAATGAACCTATCCATCAATTTGCTCCGATACCTCCTTTGTCAGACAGGGAAAGGGAAAGAGGAATGTTGCTTCCATCCGTCGAGGTCGCATCCCCTGAATCCTATGTTTCTGTGTAGCCAAAATTTCATTTGAAGCCTAGAGCTCTGTCGTGTGTGCTTCTAGCTGTCGTCCGTTGTTTTTTTCACGCTAGTTAATGATGTCTCAAGTCTGCACTACATGGCCTGACCAGCTCCCTTCTTTACTCGTTATGTCAGCTAGGATATCAGCTCCTTCGTCTGCTTTCTGAACGACGCTGCTCGCTTCCTGTTTCTGCTGCCATCAGGACGGGAGTGACATGACAAATGAAATTGAGTGTCATTTAGACAAAGGAGCAGTGAGACTTCCTGTGCTTTACCTTTTGTTGTACATAAATGTTGAAATTGCACCAACACATCTTTTTCCACCTTGTGATTTTCCCATAGCTGTGACAAATGAATATATAGGCTTTAAGAAACTAGATATGCAGTTTGCCTAAGAAAAAGAATACTTTTGCACTTAAAGGTAATGTGTATGATGCTCTAACTCCTTTGATGCATGTGCCTTGAGAGGTGTTGATGTTGTTCATTTCTTTCAGTAAGCTTTACTTGATGGGTATGACTTTGTATAAAGAAATAAGTTCTGAAGAAACCATAATACCTGACAGGCAGAATTATCGAGGTTGAGAGCCAAGTTTACTTTCATGACATTTTTTTCAGGCTGTACTAGTTGACCCTTGATGTTCAACAGTGCGGACTTGTACAAAGGACGTCGAAAGTGGCGAGAAATGGAGACAAATGCTATCGCCTCTTTCTCCATCCTTTGTCGAGTTCACATTGTCGAACGTCATCGACCAATACCAACTAGCCCGTTTGCGTATCTGTACTAGTTGAGCCATTTCTACTATGGTACTGTAAACCGAATATGATAAATTCAAGATTGGTGCCTTTTCTATCTTTCTACAAGTGTTTCATATAATAGTTTAAGGCATTATGGTTGATGTCATGTTTTGACACAACCATAACCTCATAAGGTGTCTTCATGCATGCGAAAAGTGCAAGTTGCATGCTGGCCTGATATGGAGAACAAACCTGGCAGGAGGTAGAGCACATGTTGTATTGTAAACAAGACGCACGATTGCATTTACTTGGCAGTTATCGCAATGTTTTCTGAGATTTACCTGCAGGAACATTAGTTATCTCAGCTGCTAAGGGCACTGGTAAAGACATATCACTAGACACTGGGAGCAGAAAGAAAATCTGATTTTGCAGTACTATTGAAGTCATGCAACATTATGTCTAACCAAACTGGCAGGGATGCTAGCTGTTAAAAAGAAAGGGGTGATTTCAAGAAAATTTTGCATTCCTAAATGTGTAAGTGAAATGCTCTATGCTTATAAGCTACAAAATATTTCCAGGATAATCATGCTAGTTACACTGGCCATTTGCTAATTCAGTAAGGTTCACTGAAGCTTGTTTTAAATTTCAGTGTCTTTATCCAGGGTGATGATTTTAAGTTTTGTGGAATTTTTAAGTATAACCTGTTGCATATAGCATAATTCTAGTCCTTGAGCAGGAATATTCAAACAGGCAGACCTATCTTGCACGAGAAATCGAAACACATGTTCAACGAATTAACGAAAATCTATTAATTAGCTTTTCAATTAATTACTTCATGGCACATATAAACAAAAAGAAAGTGGCTTAACCGAGGGGCCAATGTTTATTAATCTTATCCTAAGAAGCCAGCAAACACTACCAAGGACAACTTAGGGTAAATTACTTGTGATTAGTAAATGAAATAAAGAAATTATAGATTACTGAAAATGAAAGTGGATGAAAAAACAACTTGCCACAGGTGGGGAACGAACCCACGTCTTCGCATTACGCGTGCGATGCTTTACCAATTGAACTACAACAGGGGCCTTTTCCCCAACCACTTTCTTCGGTATTTATGTTTCCTAGTAGAACTCTAGGAGTGTTTGCCAGTGCCACCACATATATGAAGCACATATTGTAATTTACAAATCCTAGCCAGTGAGATTACAAGATGCATCCACTTTGGAATTGATTTACAGAATGACGCCAGTTTGGAGATATGGGCCCTCAAACTTGCCGTAAAAATGCACTGTTGTTCCACTTACTTTTTAACAAAATGTGCTTTTATGCACTGATGCAAAAAGTAACTGGAACACCCTTGTGTAGCGTTCTTTATCAGGGAATTATTCCTAAACTGGTGTCATCCTGGAAGTTCAAGTGCACACGTCTTCCAAGCTCACTGGCTACAATTCGTAAATTGCAATATGCGCAGTAAAATAATTAGTTACGAGGTGAATAGTGAATTTTTTTAATTAGTCGAACATGTGTTTCAATTTCTTATGCTAGTGATGTCCACCTCTTCAAATAATCTAGCTCAAGGACAAGAATTATTCCATCTGCCACAGGAAATTTTTTAAAACTCCATAAAACTTAAAAATGATCACCCTGTACAATGCTACTACAGTGCTAAACAGCCAGCAGCCTAATCATCACATTTAAGAATGCCGTAACAACACTGACAAGTGCACTAAAGTTTTCTGCGCTTCACAGATGAAAGATGTTGGCTATTAGAATGTTTGATCTTAGTGTAACTCACAATCAGATAACCAGCAAGATCAAGTGAAAGCAGATGACAAACTTCATACATGAAAGGCTTTAACTGTGCTTTGATTAAAATAGCTAAACTTCTGTTAAGCATGATGCATTCACTGTGTTGTTCCAGTTCAAAGCATCTAAATGATCAGATGCTAAAGAGTTCTTGCTTGGAAGATCTTTAGTGAAAACCTCTGTAATAAACATACCAGAAGGATTATGTGCTTGCTTAGTGGAGATGTCTAAGATGATGTTAAAAGGTGTAGGTAGGGCTTCTAGTAGAGATGCCAAATAGTTCTGAGAGAGGGGTTGTTACCAGCCACTGTGTAGGTCATAGATTAAGAAAAAAATAAAGGTCAGCTTAGTGATGCTTAGTATAGTGATGCTTGCATTGTTTGTGATAGTGAGTATAGTGATGCTTGCATTGTTTGCCTGGAAAATCTGAAGAACAGCATCGTTTGTGTCTCTTGTTAAAGGAGCAGGCTTCTGTGAAAATGCTGATTTCTATTCCTATAAATAATGTATATTCCTGAGGAGGCAGGCAAAACAACAATGCCATCTGTTATAATAACCGATGAATGTAAGGTCATTGTATAGGCATAAACCCTGCGAATTTGTTTTTGCCTTGTGGCCACCACCTCCTGTGAACTAATGGTTGGCATTTAAACTATTGGTTTTGGGAACAAGGCATTAATGTCAAAGTACCTCTTGATGGTTACCCTGCAATGCATAGCAAAGCATATGGCTGCACCTTATTTTCAATATAACTTGCTTGTAGGGAAAAGTTGCAGTGAGATGATGTGGCTTCTCATTGTAAACTTATTGCATAAGAAAGGATTGATATATTTGTAAGCAAATTATTGGACTCAACACGAGCATCTTTATTTGTGCACATTCCAAATTGTAGTTTTGGGTCAGATGTCACACATGAAAACAAACTGCCCAGCGTTATTGCTGTAATATGAAGGCGGTTAAGGAAATAATGCCTCCAAACACACTACTTTGCCAGTAGTACTGCAAACATTTCGGCTCTTTATCATTAATGCACTGATGATTATGCTATAGAATGTCACTTGCCCCATCTTCCTATCTCTTTGCGTTCCAAAGTAATCGATCAATGCATGACATCCAGTGGTGATGTCCGCTTGAAACAGCGGGCTGTAATTGAATTTCTCACTGCGGAAGGTTCTACGCCCTTCAACATTCATTGCCGTCTGAAAGCAGTTTACGGGGATGCCTGTGTTGAAGTCAGCATTGTGCGGAGGTGGGCAAGGACTGTGAAACATCAAAATCCAGCCGCATCAAACGTCCAGGATCAGCACCGAACTGGACGGCCTGCAACGGCTTCTGATGAGGATCATCAACATCAGGCAGACGAGTTGAATCGGGTCAATCGCAGGATCAAGCAACACCAGATTGCAAAAACACTTGCCATTTCTATTGGTTCAGTGAACCAGATAATTAAGAAACTCCTGGGTTACAGAAGATTTTAACTTGTTGGCTATGCTTCAACTTTTTCATGTCAGTCTTCAGTTGCCGTGGCACCCAACAAGCGCAAGTCTTCTTGTAACGCAGGTCTTTAATGATGTGGTTCACTGAGCCAATGGAAATAGCGAGTGTTATTGCAATCTGGTGTTGCTTGATCCTGCGATTGCCCTGAGTCAACTTATCTGCCTGATGTTCATGACCTTCATCAGAAGCCATTGTGGGCCGTCCATTTCGGTGCTGATCCTGGAGATTTGATGCGGCAGGATTTTGGTCTTTCACAGTCCTTACCCACCTCTGCACAGTGCTGACGTCAACACAGGCATCCCCGTAAACTGCAGTCAGATGGCGATGAATGTTGATATGCGCACAACCTTCCGCAGTCAGAATTCAATTACAGCCTGCTGTTTCAACTGGACGTCACCACTGGATGCCATGAATTGCTCGATTACTCTGGAACGAGAAGAGATAGGAAGGTGAGGCGACATTCGATAGCATAAACATAAGTGCATCAATGATAAAGAGTTCAAAATGTTTGCAGTAATATTGGCAAAGTAGTGGGCTTGGAGGCAGTAATTTCTGAATTGCCCTCATATAATTGTGTAGCCTCTCTCTCCTACATTCATGATTTGGCAGAATGAATGCCTTATTCTTTCGAAATAACGATTTCTTGGAAGTAAGCACCATCTGGGCTTGTTTTCTTTATCCTGGTCTTCATGTGATCTTGAAATATTAAAGTGAATGATGCAGGGAAGTGCTGCTTGTCATGTTTCGTGTACTTTTCCTGACATTAAATTGCAACAAATCATTTTGCAGGTAGAAAACAAGCAGATGGCTACAGCGATCAATGAAGAAATGGCTTCATCTATGATGGCTCTCCTTAGGACATTGGAATGGAGCTACACAAAGGCATCACCAGCCTCGCCTGTTCCCTGGAACATTGGTTTGAATAAGACTGTTCTTCAGTGTAGAACGACCACAAGACTTGTCACCACATACAAGGCGTAGTGCAAGCTCTAAATATTGTACAGGTGGCTAGAATAAATGACCCTCCATGCAGTCACTCTTCCTGTATCTGTGGTAAATGGACCATTTCACGCAGGACACTCACACGTGATTATGTGTTTTCTTCAAAGTTGCTATGCCATGCATTTGGAAACACATTACCTATTGTATGCACACTGTACATAACATTTTTGTGTGCTAGCCTGACTGTAGACTTGCGAAACAAACAATGAAGTGCATGTGTACCCGCTTCAACATGCTGTACTTCAACACCCTTATAGCAAGGGCTATTATATTGCTCATTACACCCGATAGCTGAAGGGGTAATATATTCCCGAACACACCCTTACACCCCATGGGTCGAAGGGTAATATGTTGTTCAAAGCACCCTCAAGGGATAGGGTGTTATTGGAATATAGAATAACCATCATAAGGGTGTAATTGCCTATAAAACCCAGCTTTTTCTAGGGTGCTAGGGGGTTAGTTATAGACACTCAAAAAAACCCTTAGGGGTGTAAATTATTTTACAGTGTACTGTAAGCCCTGCAGCGAAATTATTTTCCGCAGCAGGTGGGGACTACAAATCTCCTCGTTTAAGCCGAAATTTAGATGGAACGTTGAACAGTGTAGTTGAAGGTGCAACATTCCAAAACCTTGATTTTTCAATGAAACAACAAAGTCGTCAAATCAAGGGACGCGTCTTGGAATTAGGTTTAAATCGCACATCATGGCAGAAATGAACGAGCGTACTTGACGTGGGCTTCGGTCTTCGTAGCAATTTGGGAAGCAGGTATTTCTTTCAGAAGCTAAAGTTCGCCTCCGTAAAGTGGTCTCGTGCCGAAGTGTCTGCGCCACCTACTTTTTGTCTCTCAACAACAGGGTTAGGCGGCACGCCATCTTGCAGTCACCACTTTTCGCCTTTCTGTCACATATATAGGCTTCTGCACCACTCTTCCCTATACTCTACTGTGTTATCGTAAAAAACATAAATAACATAAATGGGCCATCCTCAAAGTACTGGTATTACTGGGTAAGGAACGGGATAGGAAGACCGGCTTCGGTTCTTCCTGAATCATAATTTTTGCTTTCCTCGAATGTAGGGTGCGGAATCCCGAGTTGTCTCCGCAGTGATCCACGGCGCCAGATGACAGCACTTACAGACGACAACTGAATGAGTGCGTTCCGGGATTACGTGTGACACACTGACGGAGTCTCGAGCGCAGACGACGCGCAGCAGCGACACGCCCGGGTCATGTCAGCGAAGAAGACGGAAACGACACAGTGGCTTTGGCTTTGGATCCGGCTGTAAGTCGGCACCCGGAAGTTACGCGCGCGCGTTCCCCAGGCGAAACGGACGAGCTGCAGACGTATAATCAAGTGTTGCGAGCTGTCAGCAGACGAAACAGGGAGGAGGGGGGGGGGGAAGGTTATGGACAGGAGGGGTAAAGATACGGTAGTTAGTGTATATAGGCGCTCTCGCGTGCCTGACATCTATCGGGAGAACAGATAGCTGTTTTTCATTCGAGCGCGCAGCTTCGCTTGTAGGCTAGAATCATCTGAGTGAGTGGGCAGAACGCACTTCTCACAAACGCAAAGCTGCCCAGTTGCGATGCCAGATTCAGGAACATGAAAGCACTCGTAGATGCAGGTGCACTGGCACAGCCGATTAACAAGACTGCTGCTTAACATTTTGCAAGAATCAAACTGAAGGTTCGAGTTGCCAAAGCAGCTAAGTACAAACTGCACTCGAAGACTAGCAAAAACATGGACGACGAGATTACCGAGCGTGTTTGAGCCTTCAGCCGCTTATATTGTAGCACAGTGCGACCAACTTGTGCCATCCTCTTTCGCCAGTCAAGATGACTGGTACGAAGCAAGAAGCACACCAATGTTCTGACCCAGACAACAGAGAAGTTGACAGAAAAATTGAGACAGAAAAGCAGTGGCCGAACGGGGATTATTACTGGAGCCAACGTTTCGACAAGAGGACTCGTCTTGGTCACAAGAATCACATGAACGTTCTAAAATTCAAAGAAGGTTTGTGTTTCGGATCGCATCTGCAGTCCCAGTATGGCCGAATCGTACAGCCACGAAGCCACAAATGCCTGCACGAGCAGGCATTTGTGCAAAGCGAGTATTTAAACGCTAGCATACGAAGAATGCATGGGCACCGCTTCCGAAGTTGATAACGCTAAATTTCACTGCTTTATACGCAGCCGAAAGTCCATCTTGAAATTGTGGACAACATAATCCCATCTAACGCGGATGACAACGTGCGCATTTGCATAAAGCGCTAAGCGCCGACCGGTACGCCGGCCGCCTCGGCCACGCAATGAATGAGCGAAAGACAAAAACCTGACCCGACCCTGTAGCGCCGACACAAATTGACGTCTCACCTCCGCAAGACAGGAAGCAGCCTGCGTGGATGCGTCGAGGGCGCCAGCGTCCGTCACGATGCAAACATCTCGGTGGGAGACCGATCGAAACGGGCGCGACAGCCATCAGGGAAGCGAGGAAGGACGCGTCCGACAACCCACGACGAGTGGGCCGATGCAGCCAACACGCGGAAGGCAGCAAGAGTCGCGCCGACGGTTAAGTTGCGCCACGGACTCGCGTCCCACCATCCCTGTTGCGTGCAGCGCAATGAAAAGCACCGCAAACCACAGCCGATTCAATCGGGATGAGTCGACGGGAAGCTTGAAACAACGGGACCGAGCCTCGAGATGCTCATGGACAACTTGCGGTCACTAAAAGCGGTCACTTGCGGTCACTAAAAGCTTACCTGTAAGTTGTGTCATTTATCAGTTGCCGGCATCTTAGAAGTTCTGCTGTTTGTGCCAGTTCAGGAGACTGATTTCACGATTGACAAGGTCGTTTAGAAGCGGCAGTTAATGACATTTTAATTGCGCGATGTTGGCTCTCCCGACTCCATCGCGGGCATCGTCCCACGCGTGCCCTTGAATGGCCCGCATTTTCGTCCCGGTGACGACTGTGAAGGCTACAGCACTTCGAAGGGTGCGACACGTTGTGCAGCCGCTGAGCGCCAATAATCAGGCGCCTTTGCGACACCCATCTAACGCTCCATCGCAGGGTGCGGTCAGGTTGAACTGCCATATAAATATGTTCATGTTGTTCCAGAGCCGTAGCGAAACACGGGAGTTTCAGGCCATAATACCACTGCCAGACATGTTCACTTATCGTCCTCTCTGATGAGAGAAAGTCCGTGATGAGAGAACGGCTGTTGAGTTAACTAAAGTATTAGTAAAACAGAAAATCTCGACGAGAATACCGCAATAGACGTGTCTTCTTATATCGCTATGACTGTCCGTCCCAGAAGCCGGCCTGCAGGCAGCAAGTAGCCCGAGAACAGCTGCGTGTGTCACAGGTACGATTTTGCGTATGCGCGTCTTTAGCTTTGATGATATGTTTCATGTTTTCTTGAGTGGCGTCGCAAAACTACACACAAACTCTCTATCATCTATTGTTGAAAGTAACAGTGTACGTTAAAATATTGTTTCTTTCTCTCCCTATCTCATACAAAGCGGGAAAGTGCAATACTTAATTCTCTTTATTGCGTTATTTTTTTTTTCCTTTTGCAAATGATTGCTCCTCTTGAGGTAGCAACTTGCTTAATAGCAGTAAGAATTCTCTTCATCTCGCATGATCCTCTCACTCACACTACAATTTAAGGTAGCGAAGAAGCCGGACAAATATTTCAAACTTTCAATAGGAAACTCAATGGATCAGCCAACCACGAGCCGCAGTTTGGCGAGCTCTGCTCCATCGCCCATACAGGAAGCATAGCGCGGCTTCTTCTTAGCGCGCTCAGTCTCCAAGGCTGTGCACAGAATTGAAACGGGACCGAGCCCATCGTCGTCAGCCCCCGGAAAGCCTACCACTCGTCCTGCCGCTCGTGTTTACAAACGCGTGTTTGTGAATCTGCTTCTTCTTGCCGCCCGATCAGCCTGGTTCTTTCCGGCGTCAAGGTGAACACCGCACAGCGCATGTGACAAGCAGTGCTGTCGTAAGAGCACGCATCTCGTCGTGCGCGGGACACAGAAGCGATGCTTGCGCAAACGCAAACTTCCGGATCGTGTAGGTGCTCACGCGGAAAGCAGCGGGTGACGTCACGAGGACGTGTACGGACTGAATAGACGTATGTGTTTGGTCTTGCCGGTCGCCCGCTAGCGCTGAACCTTCGACGGGGGTGTTGCATTGGTGACTGTTGTCCTGGTCACGACGTCGCCATCTGTCGGTCGTGTACACTCGTCCGCGCGCTTAACTATATCACGAAATACACGCTCCTCGCGGCCTTCGTGGAACAGGCATAAACCAAACGTCAAGTAGCTCTGCTCGTTATATCGTTACGGAAAACAACGACAATTTTGAGGACGCTGACGTAAACCGTGCGTCATTCTGAAAGCTGGAGCTGGCACAAACCTATCAGGATCCCACTTCGCCAAGTTCTTCGCACGTACTCACGACCCACGATAAGTATAAGCCTGTCGATACTGCGCAAAGCTAGGGAAACGATGGAGCATGTTTTATTATGTGAAGATATCTGCCCAGCGGTCGATTTAGGAATCACTGGCCTCCTTGAAGCCCTTGGGTTCAGCGAGAGCAGGGGGAAAGTAAACATGTCCGCAATAGAGATTAGTAAGAGGTGATTGGAAGATTCGTGGAAGTAGGGAAACGACAAAAAAACGAAGGCGTACAAAAACAAAGTTCGCAATGGGTGTTCATAAAGTTTGTTTATAGAAATTCATCGTGGGTTTTGCTTTTCCTTTTCTTTTTTTTTTCTCTTTTTTAATATAGGTAGTACATTAGGCAATAAAATACAAGTGCTTGGTGGCGCAACCCACCACCCCGTTCCAAAGGGGACGCTCATAACACCCATCCATCCACTGTGTTGCAGGAGCTTGGAGACGTCCCACTTTTTCGTGCAGTCTTCCATCAGCGCAGCCAGTTTGGGTCCTGAAGTAGGATCACGTCAATCACGTGGTTCACTGAGGTTAGTCAGAAACTCGGCGTACGTTCAACAGGTGTAAATATTCGTCACACACGTCCGCAGGCAACTGGGGTGTGGAGAACGTTTGTCAATAAAAACTCTGCGCAGAAGGCGAAACGAGTCCATGTCATGAAAACGTGCCCCTCTGGATATGATATCGTACCATTTAGCCTACAAACCAAAATTATTTCCAGGCTAAGCAATTGACGCCTTTGTAGTTCCTATTTGCCAATTGAGCTTTAGTTTCTTCCCAGCCATCACGAGCTCCCACAGGCAGGGCGCGGTGCGACATTTAGGCAGGTCGCTGCCGTAGCATAACCTCCCTGCATGCATTCTGCAAACAGCGCAACGGGCACGGATACCTTTTATCATCTTCCTGGATGACTCCTGGTACGTAGGGACCACGTAAATAATTTCTTAGATCACAAAACTATCCAACCTCTTATGGGGCAATAAAGGCCGAGATTAACTGAACTTCATCTCGCCAGTATACCCACTACTCGCTCACTGACCAATGAGTTATTCTTTTTCGCGCCTTGTATGCATACGGTAGAAACCTACCGCCTTCCCGACGGCATCTTATTGCGCAAGAATGACACCGCCAGTTCGCGGAGCCCTTTTACGTCGAGAGCAAGCCGACGTTTGCTTGCATATCGACTCGGCCGATTCGACAAATCACCCATTGTCTCGCGCCGGCCTCTCGACAGCATGACAACTGCTGCTGCTAAGTTTCGAGAAGGTCGTTCCCTCTGAAGCGTATAGAGAAAAACGCAGATACGTTTGCGTCTGCTATTGAGAGAAGGAAAAAAAAAGAAAACAAAGTCGTCCGCTCGCCCTTCTGTTTTATTCCATACCGAGAACGAGGCTCAAGCGCCACGCAGGCTTACCAGGGGGGCTTCAAAACTATTCCCTACACCGCGATCGTTCTGATCCGTCGAGGCGGTGCCACACGTTGCCTATGGCTGTCAGTCACGCTCCAGAAAAGGCGGTCGCTCTCCCGCGCTAGGGAGGTGTCTGTTTGCCGAGCGATATCTGTTCGATTCTAAGCGTACGCGTGGCAGCGAACAAGAGAAAATAAGTGAGTTCCCGCAACGTAAGGGTCCTTGTAACCGATGCGAACAGGAGCGCGAATGGTACGGCGTGGATAAATGCCAGAAGCCGAAGGAATGCGAGCGGAAGCCGATGAACCGGTAGTTTTGGCCGTTATGCAGTGTGTCCCGCTCGAACGCAGCGCTTTTCTTCTTTTTTAAATTTTCCTTTCTGCTCGATCTTGGTAAAAAATTGAGCAGACTTCGCAACCCACTTTACGAAGATAGTGAGGAAGGTAAATGTGAAGGATGAAGGAAAGAGAGGGAGGCTATAACCAGCGTCCGACTGGTTACCGTGTGCTAGGGATGAGGGGGTACGAAAGCTGAGAAAAAGGTAAGTATACGAATAAACAATAGAATACTTATGCCATCAACACATATCTAAGATATGCCCGACTCCTGGCCAATCCTCCTGATGTCGTATGTGCCAATGACTTTCAGGACATCATCATCATCATCATCATCATCATCATCAGACTGCGTCTGCGCTGTCATACAGTCAATCGGTGCGCCACACCCTCATACACTGTGTATGTGCCAGATAGAGAAGAATATCCAACCAATTTTAAAGATGGCGGGCATTTGCTCGCCAGGCTGCTGTGGCTGTGTCCAGGGGCAAAAGGGTCCCACAAGAGAGAAAGCGTTAAAGGCAGCAAGATGCGGAAAGACCAACCCAGAGACGGCTTATTAACGAAGAAGGAATGCACTTATTTATGCCGTGTGGAAAACCTTGCGTCCAAAAAATAAAGAAGAAGAAAACGGCAGGGATCACAGCCTGCCGCTTGTCTGCTAGCACGCAGCTGTAGCCACTTGAACCGCAAAAGTTTCGGCAGACACTGTCATTAGGTGGATAAGCTTGTGCATCTCAGAAAATGTTTGACCTAGGCAGCTTGTCACGAAGCTCCTGAAGAACGTGAGACAGCCATCAACCTGACGGCCAACTAACCACAGTCTGCACCACACGGCATGCAAATACTAAAGAGAGAGGCGGTCACACTTGAAAAATGGCCAGCCATAAATTTTGTTCATTCGCATGATATGTATATATGAGCTTAGTTCCGCTGCCTCAAGGCCCCGGCTGCAAACACGGCCAGGTGAATGCATGCGCCTGGCGCTAAAAGAAAGAAAGACAGCCCTCTTTTCAAAGTGTTCCGCACTAGCAAGCGAGGGCCTTTTTGCTTCAGGTTGCTTCGTACGTAGGTTGGGTTTATCTTAATTATGACAATTGCGTCACATGTGTTCGAGTGTGACGTCACTAACTGCGCATAACAGCATTGTGGCGTCACTTCTGTTGCTGACGATGTCACCAGTTTATAATAATCACGCTAGGTTCACTTAGCGTTCTGCCATTCGCACCTTCCAGCGTTCATGCAATTTGCTATCCATCTCTAAAGGAGAAAATCGCTGTAAGATGAGTTACGGCAGAACGAGGGCTTGGTACTTTATGAGAAAGCATATTTGCTCGGCGCAGTATTCTGCGGCCAATACGTATATTTACACTAACGAACCAAAATATGATCGCACTGGCCATCTCAACTACGCATGTCTACCACGACATAATGGTTACACTGTAAGCAGGCCTCAAAAGAAAGGCCCAGTTGTTCAAGCGCCAGGTTGAACGTCACTCTCTTTCATATTCTTCCTCCCCCCTCTCTCTTTCTGTTCAGCCGCTGAGTCTTTCTCGAACGGACGCAGCAAAGAGACACTGCAGGTGAACTACACGTGTGTACCATAGCTTAATTGTTGCAATAACCAAGTCTTAACAGAAAGGCGCACTCGTTCAGCCGAGGATCGAGCCTTCCACGAACAGACATGTGCACTCCTGCACAGCGAAAGACCACTGCACGGCGGAAGACGTCGTGGGGCCCAACGGTGGCCAGCAACGGCGGACTCCAGGGCGAGCCAAAGCAGGGCACACACACACGTAAAAAGAGAAGCAGAGCAACCCCTCCCTCCCACCCGGCCGGGCTCGCGAAGCGGCCAGCCATAAATTATTCAACTCGCCGGGCTTCACGGCTGGGCTGAGCTCCGTTGCCAAGGCCGACTGTGAGGAGGGCCAGGTGCGTGCACGCACCGCGAGCCCTCCGGACGCGAGCACCTGTCCTCGTGGCCGCGCGCGTCTTGGGACGCGTGTCAACAGTGAAGCGCCGGTCGCGTGTCCGCGGCAGCCTCCCTTGATAACAGCAGCTGCATGCAGTCCGGCGGCAGGACCGCTCGCTCGATCGCCGAAGACGCCGGCGGGCCATTCGACGTGCCTCGTTTCACGCGCATCGGGCAACAAAAGCGGGATTCGTTCTTTATCGTGCCTTCAAAAAAAAGCTGTCGAGGTTCCAGTTCCGGGTGGAACAGGTTGTGGCTCTTTAACACGGACCCCTTATTTATTTTCTCAGTGTAACCCTTTCAGTCGTGGTGTACGCATCTGTGCGCGCTACTTGCTTTTTCTTGAAAGTTTATTCTAGTAGTAGAAGGACAGAACCTCTCACCTTTCGCATCCCCTTGCCCCTCTCCCAGTACAGGGTAACCAACCGGAGATAATCTCTGGTTAACCTCCCTGTCTCAGAAAAGTGTCAGCACGTTACCGGCTATATACCATTAAAACCCGCAACCTCAGGAAAGAACGGGTGTGGTGCAGCAACGCGAAGAACTGCGAAGTGATCCCCGTACATAAAGACGACACACGTGATAGAAGAACAATAGTATTTGTACTTTCAGTTTCTGCCGGTTGATGTCGTGTTGAAGCCTTCCTATTTAACGCACAGACGTCAAGCGCAATAGCGCTACGGCGGCTGCCTTGACAGCACACTGGTTCCTCCTGAAGAAGTATGCCGCGCCCATAGCATAAGCGGTTGTGGCGGCAATGGCTCATCTACTATATCTTTAAGGGTTGCCTTTTTATTACGAGAAACTCAGCAGTAGTAGTCCCCACCATATATATAAAGAAAGAAGCTAAAGCTCCGCGTAGCCTATAGATGCACCAAGCTATAGCTCCATGCTCTATAAGGCTCTCAGCAAGATTCGGAATAAAGTGAGGCCTGAAAGCAATATGGTTAAATAAACAGCCTGTAGGCGACGTAAAAACAAATGTCAAGGGTAACCGAGAAGGTTCTAGCTACCGCCATCCTCAAAACGTTCTTTTCAATTGCTAGCGGCGGCCACGTCCTTGGTACAACAGCAAAACAAAATGCATGCGATATTCGCAACCTTTCCCTACAGATAATGTTAAGTTTTCTTATACTTTTGGTGCCAGCAAACTGACGTTCAAACTCTGCAAGCTCTTTGCGTTTTCTTTTCTCTTTCTTTTCTTTCTTTCATTTTGCGTGCAGGTCACATACCTGCCTTATTATACCCTAGGAATTTAATTTCGGTGAGTGTTCAGAACGTGAAAGCGGTGACACGTTTTGTAATGCAAAATCTTATGTACGTCAGCATAATCGGGGCTGAAGTTTACGGACACACAAGCATGAGCGAATTCTCGGTAATTGGGGCGAAGCTGTCTTTTTGAACAATAAATCTGTTCCGCAACTCTGAAAAGTTAAGTGTACATTTAAGTTAAGTGTACTACTGGGAATACTATATGAAGACCCCAGAACATACAGTTTACAATATAGTGAAACTATATATGGTCAACACTGATTCTTGTGGCACAAGCCTGGTGCATATGGAGCTTTTACTCGGCACTCAGTAAAAGTCTTACTAGTCAATCAGTAAAAGTGTTAGAAAGAGAAACTCGTACAGCTTATTTTCGTAGCAGTAATACGAAATAATTACATATGGCGAAAGACACTACATAGAGATTTACCTTCAGACAGCGTTAGAAAAAGACGAGCTGGTTTTTATTTATTCAATTTAACGGGATCCTGCTTGACTCGAAAACTACAGAGATTGCAGCGACACAACGCGAAGATATCCCAACAAGCGAGCAACGCACAGAAAACGAAGGGCAAGCGGAGGACACTACATACACATGCGTAACGGAGGGCAGCAAAGGAAAAGAAATCAATTTTCCTCCTCAGTGAGACGATATCGCACATCGGAACCCTAGGATAGAATATGGATGGGAGCTCCATAACTTCTAGCACTTAGTAAGCAAGGTCTGGTCTGCCACGCAGGAGTGGGGGGGGAGGGGTGGGGGAGAGAAGAAAAGAAAACCACCAGCGAATGAGGACAGACATCAGGGGCACCGTTCCTTTAGTATACAGGGCACACCGTTTCCACACTTCGACGATAACAACAGTAAGTCACGCATTAGACTTGTTAAATACACCGGAACGAGATTACACGCGGGCTGACTTCAAGCGATAGTGTTTCTTCCAGTTGGCCGGACTTTCGAGTCCTATACACCAGTCTCGAGGACAAACACAATCAAAAGCAGCGAATTAAACGCGAAATTCGGGACGTTCTCTCTGCCGCAAAACCCGAATCCACGCCGCCAAATATGAAGGCGAAAAAAAAAAAAAAGCTAATTGGAAATAACAAGAGCACCTCAGCGGGTTAAATGGGCGGCGTCGTTCTCGCAACAAGATCACCGGTCGCGATTGTCAACTACGCCGGGCACGATGCCAGGCACGTACGACCTTAGAAGGCCGACCACGCGATCCACGAACTTTGCCAGATATCGGAATGCCCAATTCGCACTCCGCATTCGTCCACCCTTCCAGTGCCTCCCTCTGGTCACAGTGTGTGTTTCTCGGTCGCTTCTTTTAAACGGATGCTAAGACTATAAACCTTTTTATTTAGTTAGTTATTTATTATTTTATTTATGATGATTATTATTTGTTTTGAACACCAAAGGGAAGAAGAGACAGAAACAAACCTCTTCGCTAGCGTTCCTTTTTTGCCACTCTCCAATCCGGTTTACTCTTATCTAGAAACGGTCAAGCATCCAAGTAGCGCCCATCTGCGTGATCTTTAGTTACAACGTAGCTTCGATGCAAGTGCGATTTCTCAGGGCTAGATACCAACATGATGGGGACGCTTTTCTTCTTCGCACGAACAGGATGACAGCAAACAAGACATCTCTCGTAGAAGGATGTTATCGAACAGTGCGCACGAGAGAACTGTTTTACGAAGCTTGCGTTTCGCTTTCTCTCTCCGAATCCAGCCGACCATTCTTAGCTGGCAATGTTCAATTAGTCGGCTGACACCCGCTACAGTGTAGTTTCAAGGCAGCACGCAACGTGCCAAATTGCTTGTTCCCAAGGAAACATGGGCACTAAAATGGTGGATGTCTACTGTGAACACTGCCGAAACCATAGTTTCCTTTTTTTTTTCTTTTAAAGCAAAGTCGTTATTGTTCACCATCATCAGCGGCTGCAGCAGCCTATTTTGCATTTATTTTTGTATGCCCACTGCGGGACGAATGCCTCTTTGTGCGATCTCCAATTATACCCCTGTCTTGCGCTAGCTGATTCTAGCTTGCGCCTGCAGATTTCCTAATTTCATCACCCCACCCAGTTTTCTGCCGTCCTCGACTGCGCTTCTCTTCCCTTGGCACCTATTCTGTGACGCGAATGGTCCCCCGGTTATCTACCCTACGCATTATATGGCCCGCACAGCTCCATTTATTTCTTTTAATGCCAATTAGAATATCGGCTATCCCCGTTTGTTCTCTGATCCACCACCGCTCTCGTCCTGTCTCTTAACGTTACGTGTAACATTTTTTCTTCCATGGCTCATTCCACGGTCCTCGACTTATTCTCGAGCTTCTTTGTTAACCTCCAAGTCTCTGCCCCCTTTGTTGGCACCGATAGAATGCAATGATTGCACACTTTTCTTTTCAACGACAGGGGTAAAGTCCCAGTCAGTATTTGGTAATGCCTGCCGTTTGCACTCCAACCCATTCTTATTCTTCTGTAAATTTCCTTCTCTTGATCAGAGTCCCCTGTGAGTAATTGAACCAGATAAACGTACCCCTGTACAGACTCTAGAGGCTGACAGGCGTTCCTGAATTCTTGTTCCCTTGCCGAGCTATTTAACATTATCTTTGTCTTCTGCATATTAATTGTCAACCCCCCTCTTAGATTTTCTTGGTTAAAGTCCTCAATCATTTGTTGAAATTCGTCCCCAGTGTTGCTGAAGAGGACAATGTCATCTGCAAACCAAGAATTGATGAGATATTCGCCGTTGATCCTCGCTCCTGTCCTAGGCCTTCCCAGTCTAATAGCTTGAATACTTCTCAGCATGCAGTGAGTAGCCTTGGAGAGATTTGGTCTCCTTGCCTGATCCCTTTCTTGGTAGATAACTTTCTACTCTACCTGTTGAGAATCAAGGTAGCTGTGGAATCTTCGTAGATATTTTCCCAACGTATTCTCGCATGCCTCCTGTACTCCTTGGTTACGCCGTGCCTATATGACTGTTGGTATCTCAACTGAATCAAATGCCTTTTCATAATCTACGAAAGCCATATGGAGAGGTCGATTGGACTCCACGGATTTTTCGTTATTGTTCCTACGGCTCCAAATTCGTGACAACAGGTGGATGTAGCCACGGAGATACACAAAAGCGATATCGGTAGTCACGTGTTACCCTGCATAGAACATCTCGACAGCTGCGATCGCCGACGGATTCACGAGATTGAGTGCAGAGGATAAAAAAAAGAAAGAAAAAGAAAGCAAACAACAAAAAACACTAACAGAGTGAAAACATCTTCATTGCCAGTTCTGAAAGGGTCAACTGTACTGAAAGCTGCGGAGTTGGATAAATAGCCCTACCTAAGTTTATGAGAAAGGTACATCGCAAATCTTGCAAGGAAGAACTGTCGCGTATTCCAACATACTATTTTGATGAGTTGCGCAAACACAACAGCCAACTCCTTTTTTCCTTGAGAGTCAACTGCATCAAGCTGATACCCCTAATTAAGTGCAAGTGAAAGTGCTCTACAAAAAATACTAGAAGTAAGTTGTGTATAAACACACACACGCCAGACACGCACGCACACATTATTTTAGCGTATTAAAACCTCTCGGGAACTTAAAACATAATCGTATAGAATGGTTTGATCTGCTAAACAAATATTGGCCTAACGTTTTCACTCGTAACATTGCTCTTTCTTTCTGTCTAAATAATTAATTATGGGGTTTTGCGTGCCAGTACCACGATCTGATTATGAGACACGCCGTAGAGGAGCACTCTGGAATAACTTGGACCACGTGGATTTTTTTAACGTGCACCTAAATCGAAGTACTTGTGTTTTCGCATTTCGCCCCCATCGAAATGCGGCCTCCCCGGTTGTGATATGATCCCGCGACCTCGTGCTTAGCAGCGCAACCAAAGCCACTGCTTTCCTTCTACTTGAGAAAACTGCCACATGCACGGCAGTTCGAAATAACTGAATCATCAGTAATGAGACATACTTGGAGCATTTTCGTGCAACGCCCAGCTAGAACACGGCGTCTACTGCAGAGCGTGCGCACCTGTGTCTCTCACAAGAAGCTCGCCCGACCTCGTATCCTCATCACATCTCAAAAAGCACTTCACCGCGCTGCGACCTGAACGTGGTGTTGAGTCTGCTCAATCAAAATGCAGCTAAATCGCCAGGCACCACATTACGCCCTGCCATGGTTCTGTACCGAGCACCAGCGGCCACATGAAAGCCGCGTAAGTAAGTGCACGCTCACTTTCTCGCATCGGTGCGAGAGCTCATTCACGCGAAGCCGTGTCAAACGCCCGAAGTGCAATGCACTGACCTTGCTGGCTCAACCGGGCTGGCACCAAAACTCGCAGAGGAGGGGGTGGGAGGCGATTCCGGCAGTGTCGGTCGGAGGACGTCGCCACACCGAAAACACACCCGACTTCCGGGCTACAGCGACGCGGCGTCAATATCGGCTGCACACGATGACCAGCAATCCAAGGTGGTGGTGGTGGCGGTGAAGACGCGTGCGAAATCCTCCCCAATTGTCACCCGACGCACACACTCACGCAATCCGAGAAAAAGCGCGCACAGGGAAATCCAGGCGCCGGACAAGACGACCGCCCCCTGAACAGGGGTGCTTCACTCTTCAGTTAACAGACGCTTCGTCGAGGAGGACGAAGACAAGTAGATGGTGCGAGCAACTGTCTGTACTACGGCGTGGCTCCAGAGGCAGGCACAACAATCCACAGTTTATCCTGGAATCGAAAACACACGCCCTGCCGTTCGGGGGGTTTGAAGAACTATCTTGCCCGATCTTTCGGTCCAAAGCACGCAGCGCAATCCACGCGAGGTCGTCCGGCGGCCACGGCACCCCGGGCTTGCGGTCTCGCCGAAGAACTGCACAGGCGGTACCGATCGACGGCTCGCTCGCAGCGGCCGCTCGGCGGCTGAACTTGCGCGATGACTGAGGCAACGCGAGCAGCACTTGCGGCTCGCCCGCCCGCTCGCTGTCGCCGCCGCACCAACTGGTGGCGGCCTTTCTCTCTTTCCCTCTATTTCCTTGCCCTTCCCTCGCCCGCCTTATTTTTCTTTCTTTCTCTCTCTCGTTCCATCTCTCCTTCTCGTGTGCAGCGCTATAGCGCTTATTTCTATCGTTCTTGTTCTTTCTTTCGATCGTGCCCTTCCCCGTCCAGGCTTTTTTTTTGCAAGCCGACTGTAGCATCGCGCCGGCGCTCACCGTTCTTCGCTCGCCTATCGCAGTGTGCGCGGCGTCGGCAGGTGAGGAGGCGACGGTGGCACGGAGATGCGCCCGGTGCATTTTCACGCTTCGCTTGGATGCCCGCCGCCGCCACAGCCAAGCCGGCCGGCCGTCGGATGGTGGTGGCGATGCCACGGGCTGCTGTGGCTTGTCCGCCGGTCAGCCGGCCCTCGGAAACGGCCATTTGGCTCGCGGGACCTGTCGCCAAACTTTGCGTTCCTTCCTTTCTCTTTTTTCCTTCTTTCTTTTTTTTTTGTCAGGACGCTCGAGAAAGACTTCTTGACGGGCTTGATCGGTTTGTCAGAGAGGAGCGAAATGTCCCGCCATCACAAGAGGTTCGGATACATTACAGGAGGGCGGACGCGATGACAACACGCGCGAGTTTGGGTCGCGGGTAAACCGGAGTGGTGCGAGGAGAGCCGCTCGCGTTCGGACGTTGCGGAACTTAGCGGGCTGCAACGAACTCCACTAGCTCGAACGAATCCTGCGTTGTGACTGAGTGTTTTCATGATCGAGCAAAATGTTATTGTAGCGCCCAAGAATCCAAGACAGCTTGATGCAGAACGAAACAAACACCTGATGATTTATCGGGAGCCATTATTGTCGCGTGGTCCCGCTAGGACATGTGCTTTCGATTTGTTGCGATTAAATGCAAAAGTGTGCCACAGTTGGTGAATTTGTGGTGTTTAAGTGACCGTGAGTTACCTCATGCACTATATATATGTATGCTTCTGTGGTAGTTCTTCCGAAAAAGCCATACGTTGGGTTCCAGGTTTACGTTCAAGCTACTCCAATAATTCCAGGGCTGCTGTATCTTCATGAAAGATACTGCGTAGATGGAGCCTTTCAGAGCCAGGCTACACCGACCTGTTGCAATACCATCGCCACAACGCAAGAGCTTCATCAGCGCGCGCCGCTTTCACTGAGCACCGCGGCCCCAGACTCTCGGGCGTGGTTGGTCCTCGAGCGAACGGACAGCGCTGTCTGGCTTGGCATGGACCCAGAAGAAAAGTGCGGTCAGACCCCCGCTCCCCCTGAAAGTCGCACGGTCAATAGCAAACAAACGGGGCGCAGTATTTTGTTTGTCTTTTTCGGCCGCCCCGTCAGCCCGCAGGACACTGTGCCGGTGGCCTTCGCCTGCGGGGAAAGGCCGTTTCGTGACCGAGCGAGAACGAACGAGAAAGGGCGCGGCTGGGAAAGGGGAGCGCGATTTGGGAGCAGCTGGAGTGGAGGAGCCCGATTGGAGGTCCTTATCGAAGGATTGTAGTGAGACGGACTAGTTGGTACGGACCTGTTATTGACGAGAGAGACAAAGAAAATAGATGACAGGCAGAGAGGGTAACCGGAGTAACCGTGCGGTTGACTACCCTGCACTGGGAGAAGGGCACAACGGATGTCCAGGAAAGAGGAGTAGATATGAAAAAAGATTCCAGAACGCTGTCCGAGAGTTCACCACGTATGCTTGCAGCAGAAACAGAAAACTACGACAAAGAAAAGTCAGTGGCAATTTAGTGCTGAATGCGAAAGAATGCGTGTTAGCATTACGTCGCAACTCTTTGTGGTCTGGAGCAGGACACCATCAGTTCAATATATATATATATATATATATATATATATATATATATATATATATATATATATATATATATATATATATCTATATATATATATAACTGACGGTGTCCCGCTCTAGAAAAGCAAATCCTGGCTGTCCGGCGTGCTCGCGACCGGGCCGGTGGGCTAGACCTGCCGGTCCCGACGTGGGACTAGCCGGGTGCAGGGGTAATAGACAGGGTAATATAGGCAGGGGTAATTGGAGATCGCAGCGAGAGGCATTCGTTCGCCCTGCAGTGGACATAAAACGGGATTATTATTATTATTATTATTATTATTATTATTATTATTATTATTATTATTATTATTATTATTATGAAGAAGAAGAAGCAAAAGAAGAAGAAGGAAGTAGTTCTTTGGGTTCGGTGTTTAATAAGGTAATAGAAGTGAAAAGGCGCATAAAAAACAAGAACAAACATTTAATTTCGACTTCATGACGAGCCATTCTTCAATGAAGATCGGACCCAGGCCGAAACGTCGAAATTAAGTGTTTTTAAAATATTTGATTTGTTTGCTTTTTTGCGTGGGTCCGCGCTTCTCTCTCTCTCTCTCTCTCTCTCTCTCTCTCCCTCTCTCTCTCTCTCTCTCTATATATATATATATATATATATATATATATATATCCTATCTACCACTACCACGTGACCGTGAGTGAGTGAGTGAGTGCAGAAGCTTTATTGCAGCCCCGTCGAGGACGCGAACTCGTCGCGCACCCGGCTAGTCCCACGTCGGGACCGGCAGGTCTAGCCCACCGGCCCGGTCGCGGGCACGCCGGACAGCCAGGATTTGCTTTTCTAGAGCGGGGCTACGCAGAAGCGAGTCCCACTCCTCCTTGATGAACTTGGGGTATGTCGACCCGCACTCCCAGAGCATGTGCGCTAGAGTGGAGGTCTGCCCGCAGGAGGGGCAGGCGTCGTCGCGATACACGTCCAGGTAAGCCTTGTGGAGAACGGACAGACACGGATACGTGCTGGTCTGCAGAAGCCTAAGCGAAACGGCTTGCGCCCTATTCAACTTGGGGTGAGGGGGTGAAAAGACCCTTCTAGACATGTAGAAGAATTTAATAATCTCGTTTTGAGTAGCGGGAGCGTCCCTGTGGCCGTAGGGAGGAGGGGAGTCGGTGCTTCTTGCAGAGGAAGCGCGGTCGGTGAGGTCACGCGCCTCATGCAGCCTCGTGAGCAGACTCATTGAGGTTCGGGGGAGCACCCTCGACCGACCCTACGTGAGCAGGAAACCAGCGGATTGAATCATGCGTGAGAGCATATCGACTCGAGCTGCTAAGAAGACGAGCAGCTTACTTGGCGATGCAACCCTTCTGAAAAGCCCTAACTGCCGTTTTGGAATCGCTATATATCTCGGACCCACGACCGTCTAGCAGGGCGATGGCGGCTTGCTCGGCGACTCCGGGGTCTGAAGTGCGAATGGAGGCGCTATTGGAAATCTTGCCGCTGGAGTCGACCACAACGATGGCAAAGGTCTTCCCATCGCTGTACTCCGCGGCGTCGACGAAGCTTGCTCTAATGTCTCGTTGCTGCTCTCTGGCCTTGCGTCTGCCCTCGTTATGGACGGGATGGACGTTTCGGGGCACAGGGGCCACTTCGAACTTGTCTCGAATGCACCTAGGGATCGGGGTACTGACCATGGGGAACCCCGCGGGTTGGTAACCCAGCTCTTCGAGGATGTGTTTACCTGCCGCTGTGGTGCTCAGGCGAGTGAGTTGCGCGCGTTCTTGGGCTTCGGCAATCTCCTCGGCAGTGTTATGCCCCCCAGCTTGAGGAAATCCTCGGTATGGGTCCTGATGGGTAGCCCGAGAACCCTCTTGACCACTTTGCGGATGAGAGCGTTGAGCTTGTATCGCTCCGCTCTGAGCCACTTGTGCATAAAAATTGTGTACGTAAAGTGACATAGTACGAAGGCATTGCTAAGCCTGAGGAGATGCTTTCCTTCATTCCTCTGTGCCGGTTTGCTATTCTGCGAACGAGGCGGAAAGCGTTGTCCGTCTTTGCGATGATCTTGCGGAGAGCCGTTCTGTTCCCGCCGTTGAATTCGACAAACATGCCCAGGACCCGAATAACGTCGACCCTGGGTAAGCCTTCTCGAGGTCCAGACCGAGCAGAGCCTTGACGTCTCTGGAACGGCCATCCACAATCTGATGCTTGATTCATTTCATGGCATCCTGCGTTGAGAGTCCGGCGCGGAAGCCGATCATGTTGTACGTGTAAACCTCGTTGTCTTCGAGGTACCCGTTAAGCCTGTTGAGGACGACGCGCTCCATGACCTTGCCGACGCAGGAGGTTAGAGAAATCGGCCTGAGGTTCTCGATGTTCGGGGCCTTGCCGGGCTTGGGAATGAGCACCGTGCAGGCCATCTTCTATTCTGCAGGAACAACGCCGCTATTCCAGGACTCGTTGATTTTGTCGGTCAGAAGGACGATCGACGTGTCCTCGAGGTTTCTCAACAATCTGTTGGTGACTATGTCTGGACCCGGCGTAGACTTGCGCTTGAGCACGAAGATGGCCTGTTTCACCTCGGCAACGGAGAAGTCTTCGTCGAGCTCAGGGCGTGCAGGGCCTCGGTAGTCCGGGAGTTGGGTCACTGGATCTCCGTCGCGACGGACGGGCAAGTACTTCTGTACGAGTTTTGAGACGAGCTCATCGACCGTGTGAGACCTGGTGGCTTCGTGAAGGGCCCGGGCCAACGTACGCCTCTGCTTTGACTTCGAGCCGCTTTCGTCGAGAAGGTGCTTCAGCATACCCCAGGATTTGCCGTTGCGCATCTGTCCGTCGATGGATTCACAGAGCTCGTCCCACTGCTGCTGGCATAGCGCCTTGCAGTGGTCATCGATGACCTTGTTGAGCCCCGAGATCTTTTTTCGGAGTGTGCGATGGAGCCTTTGACCCTGCAATCGGCGGAGCAGGGCGTTTTTGGCCTCGATCAGGTGGGAAAGACTGCTGTCCATCCGCTCGACGTCGAGATCGGTTTCCACTTTCTTGGTAGCCGCGGAAGCGTCGTTCCGGACGCCTTCGCATCACCGGGTTCTTCGCGAATCTTGCGAAAGCGGTCCCAATCGATGAACGTGAATTCCTTGATCCTACTCCGAGACACCTTGAAGTGGGTCTCGAGAATGTAGTGGTCGCTGCCGAACTCCATGGCGGTGTTCTCCCAGCCCACGTCCTCAACGCTCCTGACGAACGCGAGGTCGGGTGTCGAGTCCCGGGTGACGGAGTTGCCGATGCGCGTAGGAAAATTATTGTCAGAGACCAGAGTGAGGTCCATCTCGGTGGCGTCTTGCCACAGGTTGCGCCCCTTGGTAGTGTCGTAGACGTAACCCCAGATGCCGTACGGTGCGTTGAGACGACGACTAAGGGTCGAGGGCCGGCCAAGTCGGTCGCTTTCTTGAGCATGGTCTTGAACTGCTGGCGCGAGTCCCTGGGGTTGCTGTAGGTATTGAGGACGAACACGCTGTTTCTGCACTGATTCTGCTGTGGTACGTCGACCAGGATCTCAACCATGACATATTCAATTCTACCACTCGCCAGCTTGAGGTCGTGGGTGAGATGAGTCAGCCTTTTATCAATCAAGGTGGAAATCCCTCGCCCCCCGGGCAGGCCCGACACGGCCCTGTAGCCCTGGAGCGAGGCGGCGGAGACTAATGTTTCTTAAGCAATGACTTGAGGTTTGACAGCGAAAGACCTGAAAAACTGCTGCAGCGGGGCTTTTTTGTTAGAATACCCTCTGCAGTTCCATTGCCACCACCACGGTGCCGGTGTTCTTGATTTTAATATTTACCACATACATTTTTTTTCCATTGTGGCACTCCGAACGCTAACGTATTACAAGAAATAATTCTACCTCCAAGGACGAAGCTTTATCTAAAGAACCTGTTTACTGCCTCGGTGGTTTCTTTTCGAGACGTAGCAGATCACTTATGGAATGGGCATGCTTCCCAGAATAGAAGTCTGAGAACGCCTTGGGACTGCTGATCGACAAGCAATACATCTAATGACTCCAGCAAACGATGCAGATTTAAACGGGGGTCAATGGAGCGCTCGGAAGCGACTTAAAATAGCACGTATTTTACACGGCCGTTTGAGAAACAGCGGTGGTTGTATTTACACACCGAACTTGAACAAATTGAAATCAAAATGTATCACAGCCTATTGCATTATTGGTTGATTAGTCGAAGGTTGCCGCATACGGCACACAGCCAACGAAGGCGATATCGAAGTTCCAACGGTGTCCAGAAGAATATATTAATCGCGACGACAGACCGGGGCGAAATGTGCTATCAATGTCTAATATACACTCTTTCTGAGAAATATATTACTTCATTGCAGCCAACTCCAGTACGCGAACTCACTCAGCCCATTAAATGTAGTCACAAAGCCCATAACTCAATGCACATCCATTAATACACAACATCACAGGTTTTAAAACCAAAAGTTTGCTTTTATATTAATCAAATGTCACGAGGGACTGGGTGGGCATAACTGGACAGGATGATGAGTGAGTGAGTGAGTGAGTGAGTGAGTGAGTGAGTGAGTGAGTGAGTGAGTGAGTGAGTGAGTGAGTGAGTGAGTGAGTGAGTGAGTGAGTGAGTGAGTGAGTGAGTGAGTGAGTGAGTGAGTGAGTGAGTGAGTGAGTGAACAAATCAGGCATTATTGCATATACTATCTGCTTCTTTTTGCTTTCGGTTGTGGAAGCTTACGCGCCTAACCCTACCAAATCCCCCCCCCCCCCCCCCGTCTCAGTGTAGGGTATCAAGTGGATCTTTAGTTCGTGTTAACCTCCCTGCCTTGCTTGTCTTCGGCCTCTCAGATGTATCCCGCCTTATTTGTCCCCCACGAACAATGTTAGCGCTAAGCACACAGTCCAGCAAGCATACAGTCGCACCAACAACTCAAGAAGGGTCTTCCTGTTCCACTTTTTCTTTTTATCAATGCAGACCGAGCATTCACGTTCAAAGCACACTGTTTAACGGTGTATACGCAGCGAGCGAAATCAGCTGACACACAAGCGCAAAGAAAAGCGCAGATAACTCGTGCAACGATGTAGCCACGGAAAGTGTCTAACGATGATCGCCCGGAGAAGGACCCAATCAGGAATAAACGAGTTGGGACAGCGACCGTCTGCACGCGCAAGGACGGCGCTGCGCGCGGAAGGAGCTTTGAGAAAACGATCAAGGAACAGAACAGATAACTTTAATGAGACCAAGATGGATATGCAGAAAATGGGACTAGTTGGACGACAGCTCTCAAGGGCCATTGTTGTACTACAGGAGCCATGAGGGTATTTCCTCTAAGGATCGGGAGCTGACGGCAACGCCGCTTTAATTTGGCTACGAAATACGTGCAGCATCCGCGGAATATGCAGTCGGTATCAGTTGGGCAGGAACGAATTGACAAGACTGATCGCACGTAGCCGCTATTCTTGGTTGAAGTGCGCTTGCACAAAAATTCAAGGGGCACTTAGTTATCCCTACGTGGACGAATGCGAAAGGATTGCGGTCACGTCAGCAGAAGCCCGGCGACGTCCAGTGGCGCCACTGGCGGAGTCACGTGACTCGAGCGACCATATCAGCAGAAGCGCCGCAACGTGACCAACGCTGTTCATCACAAGGCGCGCACAACGCGTGGTCGTCGGTTCGACTCCCGCCAAAGGTCGTGTGTCTTAATTATCTCTACCTTAATTAACTGTGCTTTAACTTCGTCTAATCGACACAGGTCGTGGGTTCGCCTACCACCAAAAGTCGAGAGTTCGACTCCCAGCCAAGGTCGTGGGTTCGAGTGCCTTAACTCTATCTTAGTTAACAGTACCTTAATTAAATTCGCCTTGATTAACACGAATGATTGGGTTCGAGTGCCTTAATTAACTATATCTTAATTAACTGTGCCTGAATTAACTTCGCCTTCAGTAACACCAATGGTCGTGGGTTCGACTCCCACCAAAGGTCGAGTGTTCGTAGCCTTTTTGCACCATGTTTTGGTCATGTTGCCAACGACAGTTTTTCCGCTCCATGGAGCATTTAATTCTTTCGAATTAATAATTAGTTTACTACAACGGTTCGCGCAGGTTTGCGAGGGCGCGACAATTAACGAAACGAAGTAATGAAAGAAAAATTTGGAGGATGCTTAAGCTTCGCCTTTAAGAGTGGAACGCGAGGGCATTCAAGGATCCCTGGCTGCTTCTAACGCTTCGCGGCAACTGCAGCTTATGTAGCCGTAATGTTTACCGGTAAACGCCGGCGGCGAACGCTATGAACGAAGGCGAGTTTTCTAATAGGAACGCGGCCTGTTGCGTGGGCCGCGATGCGGTGGAGTCGAGCGCCATCTGGAGGTGTTGCAAGGAACGGGGCGCGCCGCTCCGAGGCCCCCGAGATTTGCGCGCGCAAATCTCGGACGCCGTGGCTGGTGTATGTATGCATGGTAGAAACGCTGGAAAAGGGTTTTGTGTCTGACTTTCCGCGAAACAAAATTATGTTTTATCGTATATTCAAATTACAATCCGACGCTATCATGTCTGTAGGTTGTGTGTAAGTCGTACTTTAAGATTTTTCTGACGCATCTTACTTTGAGAAATTCATTTACTTTAGTAGTTTCTTTGCACTACACGGAGGGCCTGCGTGGTTAGGTATGCGTGGTTCGGAATGCTTTTTGCCGAAACGGCAGTAGACGCTGGACCCTCAACGCTGTCGCGTTAAAATATGAGAAACGACACAGAACGTGGCTTGCTCAGATACTAAAATGTGCTACATAATACGAACTCAAGGAGTTAGAAAGAAGTACTTCAAACGCTTATAATGTGTAATAGTCAAATAGTAGGCAGAGTGGCCCCTTGCTTTCTGAAGAAAAAGAACTGCCAGTCATTTTAACATTCTACCCTCGTCGGAATGCGGTCACCTCGAGCCAGGAATCGAACCCGCGGCTTTGTGCTCAACAGCGCAGCGCCATAGCCACTGAGCCACCAAGTAGTATGTTTTTTCCGCGTGTGTGTTATTGGTAAGCATCACCGTGTTCAGAATGCAGGGGGCTTCACAGGGCCGAGCTCGCTCTGCAGGCTGCCACTGACGCGGTGTGTCTGCCACGGCAGCCGCTGTTGAACTGTAGCAGCAGCAGCAACTGTAGAAGCGAAGTGACCACTCGTAATGAGGCCGGAAGAAGTGCCGGGCGTTTAAAGAAGAAGAAAAAAAAGAGAGGCACAGAGCGTCCCCTTCCCCCCCCCTCTCTCTGGCGCGTTCCTTCGGTGGTACTTCCGGCACCGCTTTTGGGCCGAGCCGGGTGGCACACACGCCTGGTCCACTTCCGCCATCCGGTCGTCGTCGACGACGTCGTAACTTTGCCGCCGCGGGCGCGCACTTCCAGAGCGTCCGCATATAAGCGCCGCCTTCGTGTGGCTGCGGGCAACACGCTGGCCCGCTATGTGGCGCATACCGGTTAGGAAAAGAGGAGAGAGAAAAGAAAGAAGCGCGATGCCAGCTGGCTATAAAACGCACAATGAGCAGAGGCCGTTTTGTCCCCCAACTTTTGTTTTCGAGCGCGCTTTCACGCTGGTGACTTGTTTGTGATCGCTGTCTCGACAGCGTTTTCGACGCTATTATAAAGAGCTACTGCAATGCGCTTCTTTTCATATTTCTCCTAGAGCCCGAGGGAAATACCGAAACCCGACAGTGCGTCATAAGAACAAGTTCGTCTTTTTTTTTTTCGTACACACGTTATGTAAAGTAGAGGTAGGTTTAACTGGAGAAGTTAAGGGGTTCGAAACAACGTCACGTCACCTCCGGTTACTATGTTTTACGTTTCAGGAAAGGAGAAAGAAAAGGGGGACAGCTGCAATAACACGGGGAAAAGTAGTGTCTTAACTTCATCGTGTAGTTACGTTAACTGCACGCTGTATGCTGTAGCTTCTGAGGTGTCCGGAAATACGTAATGCGTGTTCACTGGCAGAATCACCACATTTATGTTCAGTGCAATTAAGGCGACGGTCTTTATGAGAGAACACAAACGGGCAAGCTAGTTGCGTAAAATTCACTCTATTGTTATTAACAACAGCATGCAGTATTTCGGAAAAGAAGCTAAAGGCACATCGGTTTCTTGGTCGGTGTATTTATGGCCTTATTCACAATCAAACTCCTTATCGCGGAAAGAATGGCCGAAACCGAGCAGAAACAACATGCGCACAAGCGCTAACTTTCAACTAAAGCTTCATTTCTGATAACGTGCTATTTATACATAAATAAGCCATGGGCAGGAACCATATTACAATTGTGCAAAGGGTGAAAAACAAGAAAAGAAGCATAATGTGGCTCCTGCACATGACTTTTTATGTATATATGACACGTTATCAGGAATAAAGCTTTAGTTGGAAGTTAGCGCTTGTGTGTATGTCGTTTCCCCTAGGTGTGGTCCATTGCTTCAGCGCTACAGAGGCTTGATCACGGAGTACCAACTGGGCCGATCTCTGACATTGCTAAGTTACTCACGCACGCGCCAAGACTTCGACGCTATCTTCTAGGCTCAATATAGTGCGCGCAGGGAAACGCTGCTCGTTAACTATAAAGTGACCTTTCTGATCCAGTAACGCAGCATGACGAATCCTGAGCTATAATTTCGAAATTCGGGCGCTTTCAGCAGCACATATGCGATGGCAGTGGAACAGAAAGACGTTTCCCAAGCAATTAATTGTCGAAGTATAGCTGCACGGGAACCTTGCTAAAATACCAATGACTACATCAATCCGGGGGAGCGGCCGGGCCTGTATTCTGATGAATTTTCAGAAGCAACGTTTAGTGGAGACACGCTCGTCAACATGAAGGTGGATCTCGCGCCTCGTTCGAGACATACAAATGAAATGCGTGCCTCGCATATAGCGTGAAATTCAAAAGATCAGGAAGCAAAGAAGGCTCATTCACATGGAAAGGTTCAAATACAGCACAGCCCGCGCGGACTTAAGTGCAGAAGGCGTATTTGGCACTAGCGCAGTCCGACGGCATCGCAAGTCGTAGCGTCGAATGTAAAGGCGTCACGCATGATGAGAAAACAGTGACCCACGATTGCTTGGGATAACCAATGCGCGAGGCCTGCGACTACTAACTAAGATGGAAAAAACAGAAATAAAAAAAAAGCAGCGCGCGTTCTGTCATGCCGTTATTTTTTGTCCCGTTGCGTCGACATCACACTTTAAAGGAACAGTAGGCCGTTTACTGCGTAAAGCAGATAATCGGCAATCTATTAGAGTTTCAGAATGGATGCCAAGGCAAGAGAAGCGTCGTCGAGGACGGTAGAGAATTAGATGTTGTGATGAAATTAGGTAATTTGCAGGCATAAGATGGTGCCAGCTGGCGCAAGACAGCGTAATTGAAGACCGCTGGGAGAGGCCTCCGTCCTGCAGTGGACACAAAAGATGTTGTTGTTGTTAAACGAATCAAACGCCAACTGTTTACTACGGGAAGTAATCCAACCGCGAAACAACCGACTGTGTTCTCCATCTGCGGTTTTTGAAAACAAGGTCTCATTAACCATGCGCTACTGAACGAGCCTGTTCTCGCAAGATCACCGTATACAGCTGTGCTCAGTCAATACTGCTCGACAGTGCGACTACCTGGGGAACGCCGAGTGTTGACAACTCGATCCCCTTTTTGCCGCTAAACAGCAACGCGTCCGCCCCGACTGGAATGAATTCGTCCGCGCTCCTTTGTAGTGTTTTGTAGCATATTATGTTTTTGCTCACTTTAGAAGTCTCTCGACGAGCCTTCCCGCTTGACCCTGCAATCCTACTCTATTAATCCCTCCAAATGTGACCATTGCCTAGCGTTCTGCCCTGAGAAACGAGCGCCGTAAATCTGGAAGCAGGAATAGGTTGCGCAATTACACGTTCACTTTCCAAAACGAAATAATGTAATTTTCTGTTCGCTAAATACCGGCTCTGTTCGTACTACAGTTGCCACTTTGTGGCGCATCGACATACCCAGTGCACGTTTCCCAGCAGCAGAAACCGCACACTGCTGCGCTATCGTCGACCGGGGAATCCGGCCCCTGCTACTACTACTGAACCTTCAAACTTCGACGCGCGCAATTTAAAAAAGAAAGAAGAAAAATCAGCGAGAAAGAAACACCGCAGAAGAAAAAAGAAAAGGCGGAAATGTAAAGTAAAAGAGAGCAAAAGAAGGAGTGGAAGGGAATCCGCGAGCTTCTTGCAAATCCACCCCCCGACGTCAGGGTGAGAGACACGCTACTAGGGGATGCGGGGGAGCAAGGGGAGGGCGCATTCCAGAGAGCCACCACCAAGGGCCCCCCCAATCGAGACATGGCGGATGCAGGGCCCCGCGGCAGACAGAACCAGTTTCTGCGCCACGCTTGCTTCGGGAGGCGGGTCCCAAACAAAAACACGCGGTTCAGGAGCCGGCCGGGAAGGCCGACGCACGGTGGTCATGGGGGCGGCGGCAGCGTTTCCAGGGGTCCGGTGCGGCGCGTAAATGCGTGCACGTGTACGCCTCCCGGCTGCTGCATGCCGTGAAGGGGGGGGGGGGGGGGGGATACGGTGGTGGAACTAGTTCTTCGAGGCAAAGCATGCGCAGTCGCAAGTGGTGAACGGCTGCGCAAGCTCGCGCTCTTTTCGGAGGCTGTTGTTGTGGTTGTTGTTGTTGTTGTCGTCGTCGTCCCCGCAAATTCAGTAAACAAAAAACAACGGAAACTACGCTGTGGGACAGGCCATCAACTTGGAGGTAGCAGATAACCAAAGAAATGTGTAAGCATTAAGGGATACTCAGTTACTCAGAGGCGATAAGATAAGATAAAAGAAGGCGATAAGAAGATAACAGTAGGTGGGTATCCTTCTCTGGCCTTAAATAATGCGCCAGAGTAAACTGCAGACGAAATTGCAGTGACACTTCGTTCGGAATCTACACAAAAGAAAACCCCCGATCTGTGACGATCCCAAGTCTTCAATTGCAGTTCTGCTTCGGCAGTGAACTGTTTTATAACGATGCTGCACCCCGGTGAGATGGCGTTCCGTCGAGCTCTCAACTACTTGTGCTTCATTGCATTGTAGTCGTTCATCTTAATTTGTTGTCCTTCTTTCTTCTTTTTCGATTTCAGAAACTGCGAAGCGCAGCGGGCAACAAAACGCGCACAACAGAAGAAACCCCCATTTGCTTCTTTCTTTCGTGTTCGCGTCGACGTAGTTTGCATTCTTACTTCGGTATTCGCGGAAATCCGTTGTTACCGCCGATGGCTCGCCCTTGAGGCTTAGTTCCTTTCTTCTGTCTTCTGGAAATTTGTGCATCTTCGTGGAATGCGCGCAACCACACGCTAAGAACAAGAAGAAAAAAAAGTGCCTAGGGGAACGTTTTAAAGAAAGAAGAACGGCAGATCACCGGCCTAATCCGACGCCAGCGAAGGTCACAAAGCGTGCGTCCGTCACAGTTCACTTAGCATCAAGCTGTAGTGTGCAACGGAGTGTTCTAGCCAGCTTTCCTTTGTACGCGAGTTCGCCTGTATGTTTCGCTTCGGTTGCGACGAGAGGTCGGGGAGAAAGTGGCGATAGTTATCGAGAATAGTCGCGGTGCCTGCGTTTCTAAGTTTTACGTAACCTCCTCACAGAAAAAAAGAAGAGTTGCTGCAATTCAGCCATGGTTGAATTGGAAGCTTGAAACAAGCCGTAAACATGATCATACAGCGGCGGTTCGTGTGCAGGACGGTTCAACCTTAAACAAAATGACTTACGGGTAGTCAAGCACATTAACTTGCAGCATACGTTTATTCAATTTTCGTGGAAATACATTTCTGCTGGCCTTCGTGCCGCATCGTAGCTGTAATCATAGCGAAATACTAATTGAATGTCCCCCCAGAAAGCGAACCACACCGCACAACAGCTTCACAGATGTCGTAACCTGATTCCCTTTTATGCATTCCATCGCACCGCATTACTTTTTCTAATGCCTGTATCCACTGTACGTCACTTCAATCTGTATTAGACTTCCTTCTTGTCATTCATGGTGTTTTTGATGATATATATAGTGACTTGATAACTGAAACACAACATGGCCTTCAAGTTCGCTTTTTCTCACGTTTCAGCTCCATATGCTATAGTGCTGACAGAAAGGGGCGGTTGCTTTTTCTTCACAGGGATATCGGCAAGCTGCTGCTTATGACTTGTGAGAGCCTTCCAAATGCTACATTCTTCATAAAAGCTCGCGCCCACGCCGTTGTAGCGGGGAAATAACGGCGCGCGACTAAATCCGAACGGTATTACATTAACGAACATCTCCCCATCCCACTCGTCTACGGTTATTAAACAACAATAAATGACATATTAAATAGCTGCCATAGTAAAGGGCGGTGCAGGCGGGTGTCAGAAAATAAAGGGACAACGTGACACGTATAATCACGCTGACACTTTCAATCACGTATAGTTTCGTTTTCAGCCAGTTCGAGCACTTACACAAGGACGTGCTGGGTTGGCGTAAGCGCTCTTTGAATTGCCGAAAAAGCGATGGTTGCATAAACATTTAATTAAACTATGATTTGACGTAAATCCGAGACATGAATTCGCAAATAGACTGACGTCTCTCTCCGCGTCATGGTCTCGTACGTCGTTCGCACGATCACATGAAAATCGCAGTGTAAATATATGCACTGTACTTGCATTAGACGTATTAATTTTTGTTCTGAAACAATGATTTGTGTCAATTATTCGCGTGATTTTTTTGTACATCTGCAGTGCATCTATAGTTTTTATTTCAATATTACATTATACCGAAATCCCAAATAGGTTACTCGGACAAGAATAACGAAAAAAAAAATCCATAAAGATAACAATTTCAACGCGCCTAGACACAACGCAATCACAAGACGCAAGCACAAATAATACAGCATCACTATACGGGAATCAGCACCGTCAGCATAGCCCAGTGCCTGACACAGTCGTTCATCACACAGGAGGTGTGGAGCACACACAGGACCTTCCATGTATACATACATATGCAGCATCCATATATTTTTGACATTTTATGCCGCATCTCTCTGTGGCGACATTTCGAGCTTTGAGGACTTATTGCAACGTCATTTTATAATGAGTTTCTTTTCCCTTCACGACGTTGCGGTACACGTGATACGTTTCGACGTTTCTCGGGCGAGAAGGGGTAGCCGGCGCCATCTCTTGATGCCAACATCTCCTTACTTATTCCTGTCAGATAAAGAGAGGGAGAGAATAGGAAAACGCGCACGCGCTTGAACTCATTCCACGAGTCCAGGCGGGTAAGGCATAGACATCAGAAATGGCGGGTGTCGTTTCGCTGACGTTCACGGCATCCACGCCTCGTGTGTGCTGGTGGGTGTGTGCGTGCGTGCTCCGACGAATTTCGTTTCTCGCGCAGGAACGCAAGCAGGCAGGCTTGAGACAAGGAGCGAATGAATATGGAGATTTCAGAAGAGCGTCAGGCCGTGAACGCATCTCTCTCTCTCTCTCTCTCTGACGCGTGTCAGTCGCCGCAGATGTTCCCGGACGTGCAAACGGTGACGGGCGCCTGAGTACGTCCGCCACAGGCGAGGCTGCCGAGCGCGTCTTCGAGCGCGCGCAGCCCGCAAAAACCGGAAAAAAATGTAGAAACCAAGAACAAAAATTATAAATGAAAAGAAGGAAACGCTCCAGGGAAAAAATTTTTATCAGACGTCTCGAGCGTAGTGCGCCCACGCGCATTCAAACACGTGATACACACGGGCGCGCCTTTTCGAGTCCTCCCCCCCCCCCCCCAGCCAGAAAAAAATAAATAAAATAAAAACTAAATAATACATAGATAAACATGCAAAAGCATGTACGAACATACTGCGTCGTTGTTTTACATTACGTAGGTGTCCCTGTTCACCGGATTATCACTGTTATCAAGTTATCGCTAGGCCCGCAAGACCCCCGTACCCACAATATTCAGAACTCCTTGAACGTTGTCGAGGAGCCGTGCCTGAACAGATAGAGCGCGGCCGCGAATAATGCTGTATACACTCTGGAATGACCGCGAGCACCAGCGATTTTTCTGAAATGTAAAGCGAGACGTGTATTAATAGCGGGCTAACTCAATCCGTGGAATTAGATTCGAAAACCGAACGACTGCGCTGGCCTCTATGGCTTTGATTGAAGTGTTTTCCGTATTCCTGGGCACAAGCTCACCTTTACTCACAACTTTAGCAATGTTTGGTTCTTCGCCGCCATACAACCTGATAATATACACACGTACGAGGTGTGTCCCAAAGGTTAGTGCAGTACGGTTCTTTTTTTTTTCTTCTGTCATTTCACACCTTTCAGATACATCGAAATGGTTGCCTTCAAAATACTCCCCATTAGATACATAACACTCGTTTTAAGACTTCTTCCATTGCTGGAAGCACCCTTGGAAATTTTCTTCTGTTGAGCGCTTCAGCACACGATTTCTGGCAAATTAATCAGACTTCATTAGTACTCGGCTTCAACTTTTCACTTGGCACAAGCGTCCTAATGTGAATAAGTATAAATGAGCGAGCTCGTTAATTAGCTCATGACCGCATGCACCGCAATTTGTCTTGAAAGTAATGCCCACCTTCAAGTAATCCCGCCGATGTGGCATAATTCCGTTATCGACCACAGAAGATAATTTTTCTACTGAGAAAGTTGACCTGGTATATCGAAAGTATGCGTAGATTAGGTGGCAAGCAACACTCGACGACGACCTAGCTTCAACCAAGAGGAACTTTTGCGGCTTCAGCTAGGGCGTGTAACGTACGAAGGCGGTACGATAGCGGCACAAAGTGGCATGCACCCAGTAACCAACAAGACGTCAGAGAGGCTCATCAAAGAGGGGCACATACCCAGTGACCCATATTAGTCTGCCGGTTGGCTTCGAACCCAGTTTCCTTAGCACAGCAGCCCATGGTCTACCCATTAGACCTCGGACTACCCAGTGACCAAATTTAGTGAGAAAAAGAGTTATAGACACAGACAGACGTGATAGAAAGCGGAAAGTGCGTGAAGTGTCCAAAGAATGCCGATCGCATTAATACAGCGCTGTAAGATAAGCAGGACAAACGCATCACACAACGATGTTCTGAAGACTGCTAAGCTGGCCTTACAGCAAAACACAATTGCCAAGAATACGGCTCAAGAAAGCACACAGTTGAAACACTTGTCTTTGTAGCTCGCTCACTGGTGATGCTTTAAGCGAGGTTGGCAGTGATGCACAAAATAGGAACGCGCGAAATGCTCGGTAATATTAATTTTAACGATGTGCTCGTATCAGCCTCTTTATTCTGAGCTTTCATGCACGTCGGAGAAACCAGCTTAACGGTCTATTGGACATTATTTAGAAAGGCCTTCGCACTTCATAATTAGGGTAGCGACACCACCGACGACTATCACTATTCGCTCAAAGAATTTTTACGCAATGTCTCTGCCGCAGGACGTGCCAGCGTGTGTCTCTTTTGAGCTCTTACAGTCACCGAAGTACTTCGCACAAACGTTTCGTAGTTCAAAACCTGACGCACCCATATCTTTCGATCAAGACCTCCTCAATACCTCTTGTCACAAACGAATGCCCCTACAACGCGTGATTTTTTCTTTACAGCAAGCTTTTGTTCAACGCACTAAAGGTCACGCTACTACATCGCGGATTTACCTGCGATATAGCAACGTAGTGTATTGCAACGCGATATAGCAACGCTGAGCCGTGGCTCATCGGCTATGGCGCTGTACTGCTGAGCACGAGGTCGACCGGGGCCGCAATCCGATGGAGGCGAAATGTATAAACCGTTCATGCACTCGGACTTAGAGTGCACGCTTAAAAAAAAAAGCCTAAGTGGGCAAAATGAATCCGGAGTCCCCCAATTTGGGTGCCTCCCTGCGTTGCTCTTGGACATTAAATCCCATTAATAAATCACCGCGCCTTTAGAGACTGTTCCGAATGCCCTGGCATTTCCTATCGCACTTCCGCACCACGCGGCATGAACCGTTTTGAAGCAAAGGCTGTGTCATGGCGCATTCGAGGGAACTCAAGCTCACCGTGAGGAGTGATTGTGTTACTGCTTATCGCAAAATTTATTAAATCGCTTGCGTCAGTGTTGGCGCTCCATCGAAACCAGACAGTGAATATTTAGCCAGCCTCAGCTTACCTTTACGAATCAGGATGAGAGTCCTCTTACTTCTGGCGACCGTGTGAGGCAAGCTTAGCCTGCAGTGAAAGAGCCTGCGCGGAACTAGCCGCCATAGTGGAACTAAGCTGGAGAGGAAGAGTTCCACGAGGCCCTCTGGAGGAGCAACGACCTAGCGTTCGCGTTCAACCGTCCATATATCGATGGATCGGCTCACACGAACCCGTCCTTCTCACCTCGCTTCTCTCATACTTTGAATGTTTGTCGCCGACTCTGTCGTTGAAGCGCGAAGCTTAGTCAGCGAAAAGCCTCGTCCGCTCGTCTATTTTCGACTCGTTCTGCGTCCGCTTCTCCCAAGTTCGCTGACACTATTAGACCCTCTGCTCTGTGTCAGGAGTAAACGAGGAAGTCGCCGTATTTGAATAACGCGAAATGAACAAAGCGAAATGTACGCGCAAGCGTAAACAGCCACACGCGTATACAAGCGGGTGGCGGAGGTCAGGTTTGCACCGATAAGGCAGGACCCCCCTCCCCCGCCCCCCCCAAAAAATCGAAATAAATATATTTTGGCATCCAGCGGTCTTCGATGCAGCTTTCACCATCAGGCGCTGCACGGTAAGGTCAAGAGGTCACGTCTATACTGAGAGTTAGCGTTCCGCGGGGACGAGAAATCACCGCTCGCTGCTTGGTCGCTCGCTTGAAAGCCGACACACACACACACACCCCACCCAGCCAGCCGCCCGGGCGCCCGGGCGCCCGTACAAACGGCGATCGTAACCCCAATCCCCAGTGAACTACCCCCCAAAGGCCGAAGCTGGGCTGGAGAGGCAGCGGGGTATACCGCAATACCGCGATTATAACACGTTTTGACATGAATGAATGAATGAATGAATGAATGATTTATTTATTTATTTATTTATAGTACCTTCAAGGCCATACCACATTAAAGACGGGAGTAATTACAAAGCAATAGAAAAACAAACAAGTACACTGAGTTTTAGTAACATGAAAATTCATTTACATTCTTATATTTATTATTCGATCTATTTATTTGTACTCGGAAGTTCGAGGGAATACCGTCTGGTCAGGTAAAAAAAAAAATGTGAGGAATGAAGCAGGCCCCTCCACCGTAAGGTAAAAACTAAACTACGTTTTGACATCTTTGTTCACAATCAAGTGGTTATCTGATCAGAATGTGAACAAGGAATGCGTACGTATCTCGAAAGTTCATTTTGTTTTGGCTGTAGTCCGCGAACTGCTTAACTCCTAACGAAAGGGGATAAATATGAGACAGCACACGACGCCACTACGCAAGTATATATTTGTTGTTGTAGTTGCAACGTTAACTGCATCAGTTTCCCAACATCACAGACCAACGTGCCTGAATATTGCTTAGAAAAGAAGGCTGCACACTGTGCTCGCAGGCCGCACGAATAACCACGTGACTGGATGCTGTCATGCATCGATATCGCTGTACAATTACTACTATCACAAAGAATTACAGCCGAAAACTCAACGTTCCATTTTCAAATTTCACTGCCTTAAAGGAATTGTTGCCGTAGATGCTAAGATAGAGCCTCTAACTAGATTCGTGATATTCTGGCATCTACGGTAACAAAGTTAGGGAGCCGCTGATCAGCGCCTACTGGCGATTTCTCAGTTCATTAGTCACATTTCTGAGGAACTTTCGGCTTAGCACAGCTGATTCGCATTCCACATATCAATATTTAATCCACCAGCCATATACAACATAGTGTCAGGGATGCCACTGACAGAGCGAAGGCCTGAAAAGTGAATAACTGCGCTAAAGCCCACACATGACCCTCAGCTGCTCTATACGTACCAGGTTTTCAATATGAGACGCCTATTGCAGGCGCGAAAATGCGATACGTGCGGACATAGCCTATACGCCGGCTTGCATTGACAGAACCCACTTTTCGTGTTTGAGCGAAGACGCCGTGTCAAAAGGTGCGGCGTAGGTCAGAAAAAAAAAAAAACCTGCGATAAAGAAAGAAGAAAAGCAGCGCTTTCACCAACTCGTTTGTGAGCTATGCTTGTGTCCGCGCTAAGGAGAAAGCCGAGTTCATCGAAAGAGACCGCCGCTGGCTAAAATAGCAGAGGGACGGGGATCTAGGAGATATCAAAAACTAAAACAGCAAAAGCTATTTGCACATAAGCTGTGCGCGTTCTCGTACGTAAAAATAACACGACGCGAGCCGTGCTATGACGACCGTAGCGGTCGGGGCAAAAGTGCATACAGACAGGTGAACTGCTTTGCGCACTTGCAAAGTCTGTTTGCTCATAGCCGTCCTCAATTGGCGTGCGATAAAACAGCGAATGCCTAGGTGCGAAGCAACCGCACAGCCTTGTTTCTGCAGACTCTTCACATCTCTCTCTCGCTCTTAAACATACACACACACTTGTACATGTGACAGAAAAAAAGTAACCGGTTACAATTTACACACACAAACACGACACACATGGCTAAGCGACTGAGAAAGGAATGTGCCCCTATCGTACCATCGGCCAGAACGCCTTACATGTCTGACATTGTAACCTCCTTGCCTTTATTTTTTCTTCCCCACAGCAAGTTTTCCATCTCAAGGCCTGAACATCTCGACCTCGGACTTGCTGGAAGCGCGCAGTCAACACAGACACGAAACGTATACGCTCGTAACACAAGCGCTCACACAGCCCCACTTGCGTGTATTAGCAACCTTGATCCTTTCTCTAATCGACGCTGTCTTAGCCAGATTGGTCTATTGGTCAACCCATAGGCGAGACTGAGCTGCATTCACGTACAGAGCAGCTTTCCACCACTATAGTCAAACACGAGCAGCACATCGGCGTGGGAGAGTTCGTGCGCCGTCATTGCGACACATGGCGCTCAAAGAGGGTCCATCGATACACATCTTGAGACCCACGGTGAGACATCGAAACATTTCGAAGTACAGCAATTTTCTATAACAACACTCGCTTGTTAACTGTATACAGATAGAAGAGTCAATTGAGAGTCATTTAAGACCTGCTTATGTTCTCAACGCTTCGCCGACCTATTAACACGCCGTTCTTCGAACATACTCCAACGCAAGCAAACAAGAGCGGTGTAGTAGCACGTACAGGGAAGCAATCTATTTCGCAAGCTCTCGTTACACTTGCAATTCAGGCCGTACGTACAGCTTCGGATAACGCATGGCCGGGCTGCGTCTGATAGTGTGCGCTAATTAATGCCGATGGCTCGAATAGCAAGTGGAGCTCCTCGCTACTTGTCTTGGAATCTCCCACGCCGCCTGGCCTTGGTGCTTGCGAGTCTCTCGCTGAGCGACGGGAGTTGGACTGATTAAGACAGGGCTGTGGCCTAGCACAGTGCTCACAATTAGATCCTGTGCCGAACATCTAGGTATAGACAACACCTTTACAGTGCTGTCACGCAGAGCGTGCGAAGAGCGCTGATCAGAAACAGAGCACGCAAGCTTTTATTAGTATTCCATCAGCGTCTATGGCGTTGTGCTGCTGAGCACGACGTCGTGGGTTCGATCCTCGGCCACGGTTATTTCGATGCTTCTGAAACACACACACACACACAATAAAAAAAAAACGCTCGTGTACCGTGCTTTGGGCCTACGTTAACCATGCATCGAAACCCAATAAGTGGCTAGATTAATCTCAAGCGCTTCGCTACGGCATCGATCGTAGCCCACAGTGCAGTTTAAGGACGCCAAACGCCCCAATTTACTTTTGTTTTGGTATTCCTTAGTAGTCCTTAGTAGGTTAAACGTGGCTGACGTCAACTTGGTGGCTATATCACTAAGCTTAGCGCCTGCTGCGGTCCACGCATATTGTTTTGGCGGTAAGGCGATTCGTTATCACTTATCGTACACGGTGCCATATGCATTGCAAGCAAACCGTTCAGCCGGGCCCTATAGTGAAACACCATCACCGTTGTCATGGGAAAAATAACCTGCTTCACATTTCGACAAGCTCACGTCTGCCTGCGACAAGTGCTCCATCGGAATCGGCAGTTCGGAAAGGTTACATTATACAGAAGAAGCTTCCCTCGTCGCCATATGGTACGTTCTTTCTCCTTCTCTCTCTGACTTTTAGGCAAACTTCGTCAGCACGTTCCTTTCAGGAATTATGCCGGTTATATAGGCGCAAAGGTCAGGAAACAGCGGCTGCAGCAGCGCTGCTTCTGGGCTGGCTACCGAAACTTTCCCAAGTGGTCTTTAAAAAAAAATAAGTGTTACTGTCGCAAAGCACAGCTTACAAATTCCTTATTGGTCGTACAGAAAGAGCGCTTGTTGATGAGGATTCTCAATGCATTTTATTATTTTCAAGGAGGCGTGAGAAGGAAAACATCATTTGTTTTCGCTGCCTATTTCACAATTACCTTATCTGTAGACAGTAACCTTTACACGCTGAATGCATTTCTGATCCTAGCTTGCGTCTAGGTATCGTTCGGTTGTTTTGGGTAGTTCGAATGGCGATCCTTAGCGGTTTCTTGAAGGCTTTACTTGAAAACGCTGCCCGAGGGACCTTGAAACGTGGAGGTTCTAGCTAAAGAAACTGAAGGACAACGACGAGCTGGCACCCTCGGTACAAATCCAGCGTTTCGACAAGCGGACTTGCTTTTGCCGGCGAAATCGCTTCTTTGTTGAACGCCTTGGCAGCGGTCTAAAGCGTTTTTATTTACCCCCGTTCCCTTTATTTCAATAATTGCGTTACCCTGCAAAATATCAGTCATCTCTAACCGGAGTAAAGTAATTTAAAGAGACGTTTTCACATTTCAGTGTGTCTGGAAATTGAAGTTGCACGAACCACACAACCTCGTCAATACGCGTAAGCCTTAGCAAAGAGAAATAAACATTAAACATGAAAAAACATGAAAGTAACTGCAATGCAACTTCTGCTCATGACTTACTGTAGCAGAACGGCTCTGAAGTTAACAGATTGAATGCATAGAATAATGTATTTACTCTTTAATTACTTTGCTTTGTTTTTGTTGTTAGGAATTAAGCAAATGACCATGGTCAAAACAAAATGATGTTTGAGTCTGTTTTGATCGCGGTGAGCTGTTTCATTCTAAGAATGATTTTTGCTGGCTAGACGAAGTATTCCGTCAGTCTCTCGGCTACATCGCGATCTGCTTTCATTCACAGTGAAGACGCAGTTTCTAAATCGAGACTTCCTGGTCGCTATCGCGGCTTCTGAAGCCAATTAACGAGTTCTTTCGACGCTTCAACAAATCGTCCGCACCTCAGTAATCCTCGATGCTTAAGTGCAGACAGCAACAATGAACCAACTCGCACAACTATATACGCGGTCCATCCTCTCGACCTCTTGTCTTCAGGTTCTAGATATATTGAATACATGGTTTCGAACCAGGCATGCGTGAGTTGCTTCTGATAGTATGCGGCAATCAGGGTAGGTGACGCGAATAGAAGGCGGACTTTCCCGCTACTCGTCTTGAATCTCCCACGCTGATTGGCTCGCGCACGCGAGCGCTGGCATCCCGCCGTGCAAGACAATGGGACAGGCGTCTGACAGTTTTAACACTAGAGGAAAGTGTGTGCGGGGAAAAGAAGCTAACGGTGTAAGTTTCGAGTGTGAGATAACAATCGTGCTCTGGTCGAGTGAAAAGAGCGTCCCTATCAGAATATTAATTATTCAGACTCTTTTGTTTCGGCGAAAGATAGCGCAACAAGAGAGAAAACAAAAGTTTTGAGAAGCGGCATCCTCGGAGCCTGTCAAAACTGGAGCACCGTCCTCAGTTTTAGTTACAACGGCGATTTTAATCGGTCCATCACGAGTGGATGTCGGCTTCTGAATAGTAACCAAAGAGTGCAGCCGATATGCAGTAGACAAAGGAACGCCAACGACTCTAGAGTCGTACCTATGGACGCTACACCACAAGTTAACGTTGTAGAAGTAATAGTATTAATGTCACTGATTTGAGCCTTAAAACAGTTTTGTACTCTAAGTCAGCACGTGCAAAGTCAAATTTATTGCGTGTGTGTGAAAACGCAAACGGCATACTTTCTTTTTTCATCGAAAGTACGATAACACGATGATGCGATGTGAAACATTGTCTGCACGCAGTACACGTTATCAAAAGCAGAGCGAATCTGTCCTTACTCTGGGCATGGTGCTTGAATTTCGAACAGGTCCATGAGATAGCACCACACGCAGATAGTGCGAAAATGTCCTACAAGCAGGTAACAAACAAGGAAGCGAAGAGTTCATAAGATAAACCACAAACTGAGCGCTGTTGCCTTGCATGACATTTGAACCTTGTCAAAAGGAACGCTTGCGGTGCGTCAGTAAGGTTCGCAAACCCCCTCAGACTGCTAAACTATGGCGCTGACTAAACCAACGCTTTGGACATCAATAGCTTTTTGGTGCCTGATTAGACGCAATATTGCGTTCCGGATTGCAACTACTTCCTGCGTCCGCAGCGTCGTTATGGAAACGTGCATTTCAGCTGCGCACCTTGCAAATACAGCGTCCTCAAAACTTCCAGTGCTTGCATTGTCCTCGGTAGTGACGGTGACAGACGGACAGCCAAAAGAGTACGAATGCAGACAGACAGTGCAGAAAGAGAGGGCACAAAAAACTGGCAAACTGAACAGACAAGAAGGAGAGAGTCAAGACTGCTACAAGGAAAACAAGAAGCCAGACACACACATAACAAGCGTCAGACAAACAGGACAACCCGCCGTGGTTGCTTAGTGGCTTTGGTGTTATGCAGTTATAGCACGAGGTCACGGGCTCAAATCCCGGCCGCGGTGGCCACATTTCGATGGGGGCGAAATGCAAGATACGCCCCTGTACCGTGCATTTTTTGCACGTTAATGAACCCTAGGCGGTCGAAATTAACCCTGACTCTCCCATGCACTAACAATAGCCCCAAGGATAAAGCAAGGTGTCGCTTCCTCACCCTCTTTAAGAAGGCTCTTCACGTAGCTGGAACGCACCCCCTACTCATTGGCGGTGATTTCAACCTCGCCCATACAGGTTGGGGCTACGTTCGCACGGAAGCTGCAGCTCGCAACCTCTGGCAAGATTACCACGACTTAGGCCTTACGCTCATCACGGATCCCTCCTTTCCTACACGCCTCGGTACTTCCACTACCCGGGACTCTACCCCCGACCTCACCTTCATCAAACATATCAACAATGCACACTGGACCAATACCCAGCAAGACCTGGGCAGCGACCATTATATTCTTGCTCTCTCTCTACCCCAACTCGCTGCCGCCCCTGCCCCCACTAAAGAATTCACCATCACCGACTGGGATGTTTTTCGAAAAATACGCATAGGTTCTACCTCAGCAGAAGGCATTACCGACATTAACACCTGGATGCAAGCGCTACGCACTGATGTTCAAACGGCGACTCGGGTGGTAACTACAGATGCCTCAGTTGAACGCATGGATAGCCGCCTCGCCCATCTTCTGGAGGCTAAAGCCTCCATCCTAGCTCGATGGAAGGGGCAGCGCCTAAACCGTCGCCTCAGAAGTAAGATTTCCAAACTGAACACAGCCATCGAGGAGCATTGTCAAACCCTCAGCCGGCAACAATGGACTGAGCTGTGTAACACGGTGGATGGACAACTTCATCGCCCTTCCTCGTGGAAACTCCTCAAACATCTGCTTGATAATACCACCACCCGCACCACCCAACAGGATCGGCTGCAGAAGCTCCTTTATACGGAGACCCTTAAGCAAGGTCCACAACAGGTGCTTGACTACCTCTGCACCAGATATATCTCCAGGGGACAAGTCAGTCCACACAGCAATTACATCGGTAGCCCCAACCCTACACTAGACGCCGATTTCAGCGTATCTGAAATACATGCCGCTCTACGCAAGCTTAACCGTCGTTCTGCTCCAGGGCCAGACGGGGTGACTAACAAAAGCCTTCGCAATCTCGATGACGAGTCCGTGTCCCATCTGACTGACTACATCAACGATTGCTGGCGCAGTGGTGCCCTTCCAGCCGCCTGGAAGACTGCCAACGTTATCCTGATCCCAAAGCCTGGCAAACCATCTAGCCTCAATAACTTAAGGCCCATCTCCCTCACTTCATGTGTAGGCAAGGTGATGGAACACGCCTTCTTAGCACGCATCAACAGTCACCTCGAGGACAACTCTCTCTATCCCCACACCATCATTGGATTTCGCCCTCACCTTTCTACTCAAGACGCTATGTTGCAGCTCAAACATCAAGTGCTAAACGATCGTTCCCGTAACATGAAAGCTATTCTCGGACTCGACCTCACTCAAGCCTTTGATAACATTTCCCATGCAGCTATCCTTGACCAGGTCTCCAACCTCCACCTGGGAGAGCGAGCCTACAATTACATCCGTGACTTTCTCTCCAATCGCACGGCTACCCTCTCGGCCGGGGATTTACGATCAGACCAGCTTCCCCTTGGCAGCAAAGGCACCCCGCAAGGTTCAGTTATCTCTCCCATGCTCTTTAACTTAGTCATGATTGGCCTTGCCAAGCAACTACAGCAAGTCGACAATATCAATCATACCATCTACGCCGACGACATCACCATCTGGTCGTACCGAGGCAGTGATGGTCAAGTGGAATCAGCCCTCCAAACGGCGATTGACACGGTTGAAGTCTATCTCCAAGGGACCGGACTGAGCTGTTCGCCCGCTAAATCGGAGCTTCTGCTATACAAGCCCATTCAGCGGGGTCGCCCTCCCAAACACCAATCTGATCACCGGCCCTGTGACGCCATCACCCTACGCCTTCAAGATGGCAGTCCTATCCCACACGTCCCTAGTATCCGGGTTCTCGGTCTCACCATCTCTACCAACGGCTCCAACGCCTTGGCTCTCAACAAGATCTGTGCCCAATCTCAAAACACCCTACGACTTCTTAAACGTATATCTAACCGACGCGGAGGACTCAAAGAAGAAAGCCTTCTCCGACTCATCCAATCCTTTGTCATATGCCACATTACCTATGTTGCTGCGTACCTCAACTGGTACCGGGCTGAGCAAAACAAGATCGACACCCTCATACGAGGGATCTACAAGCAAGCACTTGGTCTCCCACATTGCACCAGCACTGAACTCTTCAACCAACTGGGAGTTCACAATCACCTTTCCGAACTCATTGAAGCCCAACAACGCTCTCAGCTTGAACGGCTCACCCTTACTGAAACGGGGCGCTTTATTCTGTCCACGCTTGGCTTCACCTACCATCAGCAACAGGGCCCCAAACAACCGATCCCGAACGACATCCGTAGCTGGATCTACATAGACCCTATCCCTAGAAATATGCACCCTGAATATAACAGGGCCCGGCGCCAAGCTCGGGCCGGAGCTATCATAAAAGCCCTTGCCCACGTACCTGGCGTCACATTTGTTGATGCAGCCCAATACTCCCATGGCACAAGATTTGTGGCCGTCGCCACACGCGATGGAGTCCTACACCACGCCTGCAGCGTCACTACCCCCACTGCGGAGACGGCTGAAGAGGTGGCCATCGCCCTAGCCGCTTTAGATCCCACCTGTCACACCATAGTGTGTGACTCTCGCTCAGCCGTTACTAACTTCAGCAAAGGCCGTATTTCTCCCCAAGCTCTTCGCATCCTCTGCCAGGCACCACACTCTAAAGACAGCATAATCTCCCTAACATGGATCCCGGCCCATGCCGGCCCTGTCCACCCACACCTCCCCAATCTCAACGAGGTCACCCACTCCATTGCGCGAGGCCTAGTCAACCGCGCCGGAGTCACTGGAGATGAGTTGGGCACCAGGGACAGTATGACAACTTATAACGATCTCGTGAAGGCATTTTACCTCAGTCGCCGAATCTTCCCCCCGCCTCACCCAAAGTTCAGCCGGGCGCAGGCTACCACCCTGCGTCTATTACAAACAAACACGTACCCTTCACCCGCCCGCCTCAACCTTATATTTCCGGACGTCTACACTACCCCCAACTGCCGGTGCTGTGGAACTCACCCGGCTACACTTGCGCATATGCTATGGGAGTGCCCAGCACAGTACACCCAGACTAACACCACGACTCTCTCGTCGAGGTTGCATGAGGCTCTGCGGAGCTCCGCCCTCGACGACCAAACCTGGGCGACCCAGCACGCCCGCGAAGCGGCGGCGAGGCAAGCCCTCGACGTCCCTTCGTGGGAGGCTTAGGCCCGGCCATCATAAAGTGCTGGTTCTACAATAAAAGTTTATTCCTCCTCCCTCCTCCTCCCATGCACTATACGGCGTGCCACACAACCAGACCGTGATTTTGGCACGTAGTACCTCCGAATTTAATTAAACAGGGTGAAAAAAGAAAGCACACGAGAAAGATGTATGAGACCGAGATACTGATGGGCCGTAGACTTAGGAGAAACAAACAAACGAACAGCATAAACAGACAGTGTGCAGACAAGCACAAGACAGACGCACGTCACATAATCACGTTCTCGTGAACAGAAGTGGGAGGTATACAAGAAAGAAGAAGACAAAACGGTTCAGTTCTTTGACGAGGATGACAAGGACGAGTGACAACAAACAGTACCGGCGGTCGTACTTGGTTTCGATAATTTCTGATGGATGTCGACTGCTTAACCGCAAACGGCACGGATGTTCAGGATAAAGCGACGCTGAAATCGGCTTACAAAATCATGGCCTTGTCTCTGCACGCACTGCCCCATAAGGAAGGCCATTGCCACCGTTGTTGAAGTAAAAACACCCGAACTTTTCGGTCAATATCGAAGCACTGAAGTGCAAGGAGATATATGAAATAAAAGTCAAGACCATTGACAACGACGTTTACTTCAGTCCTTAAATACTCCAGGCCCACTTCAGAGCATTAACAAATGGATAGGGTTGGAGCGACAGCGCTCATTCGAACCCGAGTTCAATTTGCGTTTACTCAAGCATGCCAGGTGTTACCGACGGTGTGACAGCGATATTACCGCCCAACCCCCGTCCCCCCCCCCCTCCCCCGTCCTCCTACAGCAACCTTATGGCTTCCCAACTGCGTACGGCAGACTTAGAGCAAACATTTCCTTGATGATGCTCACCGTACGCCTCTATAATGGACGTTGCTAATGCTCACACAATTTCCGGAAGCGGCTGCCGCACACCCAGATTCGATAATATCTTTATTTCGGCACCGAACATCGCGTCATTGCTTTTCGCGCCATGATGGTTCATACCTCAGGCAAAACACAGATACCCCAAGTTAGAAGCAAAGAGACATCATCTCTCTGCCAACTCCACTTCCTCTAGCAAAGTTGCTGTTTGCTTTCAGGATGTCACCAAGGGAGAGGACTACTCCGCGCGACTGGCCACTCGAGGCACTTTGCGTGTATTCGCGGGCTCCTTCTACGCTCGGAAAAACGCTTTTATATAGCACGCATTGAGCCCCAGAAAGCTGTATCGGGTGTTTTTCATTTTATCATTGACACTTTTAATATAATTATAATATTTGAGAAGCTGATTAATGAATTATGACTAAATTATCTAATTAGGCGGAATGTAGAAAATAACCTGAGTATCTCCAAGCGACGGCAAACATTATCTTTGTTCTGCCCAGCTATGTGACGTTTGCATATTATCAGTGTTTGGCTCAAGTTACGTATAGGACACCCTGTATAGTTGGTGCTGAGACGTGTTTGGAAAGAACAGAGAAAGAACAGGTCTCGTGGACAGGTATGTTTAACGTATACCACAGATGTACTGCGATACATGACGGACGCCGTAGTAGGGCACATCGGATTCAAACATTTAGCCCTGGCGGTTCCTACATCACTACACGGGCGTTTTATTATTTTACTCCCACTGGAATGCGGCCACTGCGGTCGGGAATCGATCCCGCGACCTCGTGCTCGGTAGCGTCGCTCCAAAGCTGTCGATCCACCGCTGCGGGCAGTAGTTGCTTTTGCGCGCGGGTGTAACTGTCGACATTTATGAGCCTGCCCCTCGTCATTAGTACCGTAGCCGGAAAATAAAACGTCGTGTCTTCCCAGCGCGAGCACCGCAGCAAGCTGGACGCTTTGGTGGGCGTGAACTACGGACACGATGTCGCTTTCCTTGACCTTGCCTGTGACCCCCACGGCGTTCCGCGTGCGATTCGGCTTCCCTGCGCCTCTCCGTTCAAGGTGGGGGAGGAAGGCCTTGACCAAGGAGGCACGCGGTTTACGCTGCGATGAAGAAGAGTGGCCACCACGCCTCGCGCTGACAGCCACCAAAAAGCATGCATCACGCCGCGGGTGAGGCCGCCCTTGAGCAGGCGACCGCGACCCTGGGAACGCTGCTTCTTACCACGTGCTTGGAAGGATAAGGGGGCTGTTCTTTGACGTGGGCACTTCGATATGCGAACCGTTTTTACGTGAAGTTAACTTAGGTGTAGACTAGGGCATTATAGTTTCGTCAGGTTCCATATTGGAAGCAATGCTAAACACCTGTATAAGTGTCTTCTCGCTTTCGCTGTCTCACTTACGGCGAACACCTGGACTATCGTTACGTAAGAGCATTCTCACGCGCCCGCCATTCGTAATCGCGACCAGCCGTGCTACGTGACTCATTGAGAAAGAGGCTGTTTTTAATTAAAGCTTGAGAGAAGGGGAGAATGAAAGGCAGGAATGTTAACCGGAACGTGTATCGAGCTTTGTGTGCACGATAACATACTCTATAGTTGGTTGAAGTTTTAATCCGGGCACCTCCAGCAATATATACAATGTCTCCCATAGCCCCAGTTTTGATTTGAAATGTTAAAATCAATCAATCAATCAATCAATCAATCAATCAATCAATCAATCAATCAATCAATCAATCAATCAATCAATCAATCAATCAATCCAACTATTGGTAACGTAACTATCAACGCGGCGACGCGAATCATGAGTCGGAACTTATGCTTAAGAGGAAGCTTCAGCTCGGGCCCAACTCCGACGCGGCCTATTCAAAGCCATGTAAAACGCAGAAACGTTTTTCTGAAATAACCCCTGGACCGATGTTACTGAAATTTGTTGCATTTGAGAGAGAAAGTTAAACTCTAGTGACTGTTAGAAGCGTAACTTCGATTTAGGGCCTAAATTTTGTTAAAAGAATTTTCAATAATTTGGAAGTTTGAAAAAAAAAAAAACATGGAAGCACGAGGTTTAAAAATTCATAGCTCTGAATCAACAACAGATATCGCGGTTCTGTGAACGGCATCCATTAGATCATTGAAAGCGGACAAATTCGATATGTCATTTTACATCTTACGTAAGTTTGTTGCGTTGTTTACAAGGGATCTGCAAAAGCTGTATTTCCATGTTACTAAATTTTTTTTAGATTCATGTGTAACATATCAATTTTGTCCGCTTTGGATGTACTATTACATTCATTTCACAGAATTGTACTATCATTTCTCGTTGATGAGTTACAGAGTTATAAACTTGATAGTTTCGTTTTCTGAAAATTTTCGATTTTAACCAATTTTTAATAAAAAAATCACAACCTAAATAAAAAAATTTAAAACCAACAGTCACCAGATTTTAAGTGTTTCTTTTAAATGCAACAAACCTCGTCAAACTTGGTGCAGTGGTTGCCGAGAAAAACTAATTCTCCTTTTACATGTATTAAGATAGGAGCACCCGAGCTAAAGCTTCCTCTTAAAGGGACACTAAAGGTTAATATTAAGTCAAGGTGGACTGTTGAAATACTATCGCAGAAACCTTGAAACGCTTGTTTCATGCGAAGAAGAGACTTATTTTAAGAGAAAATGCGTTCTGAAGCGTCTGCGTACCTCTAGCGCAGTTCGAATCGCCCGCCCTCCTATCGAGGAGTGGGGACGTCATGGTCTCATAGTGACGTTGCGCCGTCGGTGAGTAAAACGGCGCCCGCAGACGGCGCTACGGCTTTTCTGCGCAAAACGCAAACGCGCGGCCAGAAACAGAGCCAAGACAGAGCCGACAGCAGTGTGAAAGTGGAACTATGGTGGCTAGCAGAAGGGAAAGCGCACGACGATAAGCTGTTAGTTCTTTATTTGGTGACGCCAACGCTCGTTGCAATGGACGACCCTGACAACGACACATTGGCTCGCGATGCTGGGCTAGATTTCAGCGATTTAAGCACTGATGAACGTGACCTGCTGCTGAGGGCCCGCGCTGCCGGCGTCGTTGCGTACTACTACGACGGCAACTGTATGTCATGGCTGTAGTACATATTCGCACATTTGTAGCTTTTCCTTCGTGAAAACCAAATGCCGCACTCACCGCCCCGGAATCGACCTGCAGTTCTTGCGCTTCGGAGAATGCAGGCAAGTCTGACGGAACAGCGCTACGGGAAAGCATTGCTTTGAAAGGCACTCCACACGACTTCAGTAAGTCGGCGTTGAACTCGTAATCCTCTGGACGAAAGAGCAGCGAGCGCACTATGTGATTTTTCGGCTCTTTGCCAACGCGCTGCGGCAGAGGTGCGGTATTTAACCACTTCGAACAGAGAGGTTCACTCGTTGGCACACAGTGATAAGTAACGTTCGATTCACCGCTGCGACTGCCCTTGGCCAAGTTCCGCGGCCCGTTCGCGCATCCCATTCGTGCTTGTTCCAAATGCCAGCTTCGCGAGCCAGCAGAACCAGCGCAGCACGACGCGATAACGAATCAACTGAAACTCCAAAGCGCGCGGCGCAGAGTCGAGCGCGCAGAGTCGAGCGAAAACGAAACCTTTCGACCACCCATACTACTGAAGGTTAACGTCAAAATGTTACTTTTTCTTAGGATCGAACAGAAGTAGACAAGTAGCATTTTCTTCCGTCTTATAACCTAATGAAATGTTCTTTTTAATACGAGTAGTTGAGTACTAGTGACAAATTATGATGAGGAGTGCCTTCGTCATCGGGATAGTACCGGAATGTCGCTGGGGGATCTCAAATCGTGTCATGCATTTACCTCAATTTCTCGGTTACTAAAGCTCTGTTCGCGATTATATTGTCGCCTTAGACGTTCTAGAGTATTGCTTTATCACTTTAACTTTACTTCATAGTAAACTTTAGTGTCCCTTTAACGGTAAAAATTTTCCGCGCAGGACATGCGAGAGAAAACAAAAGGAAATCCTGCCTCAGCCTGTGCATCCGCGCCGTCGAATCAAAAGCACCAAGTTTCAGTCGCACCTGTGCCACTGTAACGCTACTCGTTTACATTCCAGACGAAGTGGCGAAGTCTCGAAGAAGCTTAGCCTCTTCACGAATACCGTGCTCCGAAATCTTGTCGTCCGGCTGTGGATAAGAGAAGTTCTGTGAACACTAGCTTTTAACTATACCACGACAAAAATCGGCGGCCGTATCAGCGTTCAGTCTCCCTCCAAAGGACTGACCCCGCGCAGAGCTGCTTATAGTTCCAGTGCACTGATGACATGTGACGCATTCAAAATGACAAGGCCAGTGGCAGACAGGAAGCCGCGGGCTCGAAGAAAACACTGGAATATCGGAACCAACTTTAGATTCAAATTAAAACATATTAGCGTTTCCAACCGTCATAATTGCTGTGTCATTCTTTAACGAGCAAGCAACATAAGGTACAGTTTCTCAAACTCCGAGAATAAAGATGGGCAATTATAGTAGCTCAACAAATCGAACAGAAACCGATTACTGTGTGCGAGAAGGCAACATGGCAACGAAGAAGAAAACGCTACGAATACAGAGTGGCGTTTGTGATTAACATCGCTTTCCTGTCAAAATTCTTTATGTCGCGAAACTAGCGCCTGTCTGTAAATACCGAGTAGACTAATGTAGCCAAGACGATGGCTTTCAATACCACGCTTACAACATGTCATACTATTCCTAACTAAGATGTTGACGGGCCAACTTTAATTATTCAGTCAGATTAATTCCTGTGCACCAAACACTCCGATTATCTGTTCTCCCGGGACAATTTTCAGATTACTGCTTTTGTATTCGCTGAGCACACCTTACGAAATTTCATCAACTTTCGCATACAGACAATATATATGCAAGAGTCTCGCAAACAAGTTCGCTCTATCAAAATGCGCTTCTCACAGCTTTAAACGCTCGCACCGGCGCGCGTGGGAGCCATTAAATTTGACCGCAGCGCAACGTCGCAGCCTGTCGCGAAGTTATGTCATTGTCTCGCGCGTTCTTCCTCCATCACCGCAGAAAGAAAAAGAACAAACGACTCGCGTTCTTCCCTGAAGGATGCAGAGCGTGAAACCCGCAGATCAGGGAGACTGATTAAACCTTTGGTTAGAGCAGCGCTTGCGGTAAATGGAGCAGAACGTCCGCGGCCGCAGCACAGCAAGCAGAGCGAATTCCTCTTGGCGGAAGCCACTTAACAGACCGACGTCATCACTCGCTTTTAACCATTACTCACAGGCCGCTGGCTGGCTTCCGAAAGCTGCAAAAGCTATTTCCAGTGACACTCCGCGCACCGAGGGTACCTCCAAACCACGAATTCCTCGCTATAACGAGCCGGCGCTGGTGATTAATGGTGCGTCGTCGCATGTGCCTTCAAGACAAATAAACTGTTTGCCATTTTTTTCTCCCTTCCTTCGTGATTGAGTGCCTACGTCGGAGTCCTGAGGCGAGTCATGATATACGCGCGTACAACGTGACAATTCGGCGGATGAAGCTATAGGCACGTTCGTTTTCAGCTCGGCGATGATGTGGGGACGCTAGTATTTATAACCTACAGGGGTCGCCAAAGGCAGATCGTGACGCGTAGCAGCTTCCGACGGACGTCCGCTGCGTCGGTTGCGTGCAAGACAGATCGAGACGTAATTATTGTGACAGGCGTGACGTCACGTGCGAGGGACTTGGCAGCAGCGAAGACGAATTGGGCACAGGGAAAACTTACGCCAAGATTCGTGAGCAATCGTCGGCGAGTACAGCCGAGACGATTTTCCAGGTGTGGCTCCTACAGTCCGCGACCACGCAAAGTAAAACAGAACAAAGCTGACGGGAGGAAATGGTTGGAAGGAAGGCGGTGAAGCGTGTTAAGTTGTAGCACGGGGATTGTCGACAGCCGTTGTCGATAGAACGAAAGAAACCGAGGGTGAGCGGCAATGCTTTAAGTCAGACGAGAAATCGAGATTTCGAAAGTCTGCGCATTTGAAACTCGTGGTCCGACGCGGTAGCTGTGTCACGACTAGTCAACGGCTCGCATTCGAACTCTTCCTCGAGTGTTCTGTATGTCGCTGTGGCTTGATTGTTCGCAAAGTGTTTCTTAAACAGAAGCTGTCTTCATTTGCATATGGACATCGAACAAGTCTCTAGAAGTTGTCAAGCATCGGCTGAACAAAGCTTTGAACGCAATAGGTGATTACTTAAGAGAACGGGGCATGAAGATATGCCAAATTAGCGGTTCGAAAAAAAAAGAAAAACAGACGGCCATGAGATCGAGCTGGTTCGGAAACATCGTTTTCTCGGCATGATTTTAGACCACCAGCTTCGATGGACTCATCATTTGACCACCCTGGAGGACCAAATTAGTTGTGTTATAAACGTTCTCCGCACAATCGCAGGCACGAAGTGGGGTGGAACAACTGCATCCCTGCTTCACGTCCACTCAGCAGTTGTGCGTCAGAGAATTGCTTACTCCGCCCCTATATTGCCCAGATTATCTGCGACGTCCCTCCATCGGCTACAGCTGTTGCAGGCTCGGAGTTTACGAGTGTGCCTAAGAGTCCCGCAAGCTACGTCCAGTCACCTCACTATTGCAGAAGCGCGGGAACAGCATTTCACGGTGATTCGCTGCCTGGAAACATGCCGACATCTCTTCAGAATTTCTACTCAGCATTCTGCCCCCCCCCCCCCCCCCTTCTCTCTCTCATAGAGAACCGTCCGGGTGCAGAGATACGCGCCTTGTTTCAAGAGCATAAATCACGACTCCCACGATCACTTTTTCGGGCACTCAGACCTGTGCTACCCACCATGGCTTCTGCAAGCGCCGAAAATATAAATGTCCATCGAAGGGCTTAAAAATAAAAGCGATGTTTCCACATTAGCAGCAAAACAATTAGCGTTACATCACCTATTTGACAAGTACCAGGAATCTATTCACGTCTACACGGACGGTTCTGTAATCAAAGAATATGCGACTGCAGCTTACGTTATACCATCCTCAGAGGTAGAGTACGCTTGTCGACTAGGACACACGTCGTCACAAACAATAGCGGAATTAGTGGCAATTCTCCAAGCCACTCATTTTATCAAAAGATATGAGACACTAACAAAGTGGGTAATTTGCCCGGACTCCTTATCGGCTTTAGCATGTCTTGAAAGTATTGATGACAGCCAACCACATGCACGAATAACATACGCAGTACTGAATAGTTTAAGTCGGGCTAATGAAAGGAAACGTGAAGTGATATTACAGTGGGTCCCGGGCCATGCTGGTATAGCAGGTAACAAACTAGCGCACTCATTGGCGAAATCGGCCCATAAGGATGCAGAAGTATTAAAGAAATACTTGTGTACGTTAACATAGTTTAATGAAAACACTAAGGAATCAATCCTTTACGAAGTGGACCCTCAACTCAAATACCAGCTGGATATACAACTTTCTAAAAGTACCGAGACACTAATTCATTGAGTGCGCCTTGGGACAGCTTACACCAAACATTTCCTATATCACGTCAAACGGTCTCCTTCCCCTGCTTGCTCCTGTGGCCACGACGATGAGGATGTTCGCCATCTACTCCTCCCATCTCCCATATACGAGAGGCAAAGAAGGCAGCTTGAACAAGAGCTTCACTCCACTGATCCTCACCGGCCTTTCTCATTCGCAAAATTGCTGGGCCCATGGCCATCGAAAATAGCACAGCGAAAAGCATTGAACGCACTTGAACATTTTTATGAAGAAACGGGTATCCTTAACAAATGCTAGGTATTGCGCTGAATAATCACACGATGTTACTATGACGTTCTTCTATTATTCGTAATTATTAGTGTTGTATATTACGTGTTATACATTTTTTCTTGTGCGTGAATTATTTTAACACTGTAATTCCTCATCTGTTTAATGCTCATCGAAGCCTACATCACGGACGGCCGTTTGTGTGTGTTTGTGACTGTTTACGAGCTCATTGTGGTGCAACTTGCATTTCACTTTTATACTATTATGTTCATGGGCGCATAGGACTGCGCTGTGGTTTTCTGACCGTATGAAGTGATTTCTTTTCATTTTCCTACATATCTTTTATATTGTTGCTTCCGCACTGAGAAAAGGAGTAGCCGTCACCATTATAAGGTGACTACGTCTCTTTCTTTTATTTTCATTTCAATAAAGAAAGAAGCTGTCTTGACCAATCCTTTAGAATGGGTATGCACCAATGTGACACTAGAGCTATAAAATCAAATTTATTTAGACACGTGTTGTGCGTACGAAGTCTCATCACCCGTCTTCCCTGGACAAGCATCATACATCACATTCAGCCTTGTGAAGTAGAGAGCTAACCGCTGCAGACAACGTTCATGTGTTCGTGTCAGCCGCTGCCGCCTGCTACCTCACTAACTCAAACAAGCTTCGCATCACTTAAATTTCTATCGCGTTAAATATATGTCCTTCTTTCAGCGAAGCTGTTTATGGCTTGGGTTCCGTGCATTGTTCGTGTCCGTCAACAAATGTGTGAGCAAAAACTATCATCATCAGCAATGGCTCATGCCACTGCTCGCGTATTCGTTGTCGTTTGCTACTACAGGTGTCTCGTTGGCACCCCTCGGCGTAACCGCGCGAAATCGCTCGTGCCACTGCTCGCGCGTTCGTCGTCGTCGTCGTCGTCGTCGTCGTCGTCGCCGCCGTCGTCGTCGTCGCCGCCGTCGTCGTCGTCGCCGCCGTCGTCGTCGCCGCCGTCGTCGTCGTCGCCGCCGTCGTCGTCGTCGCCGCCGTCGCCGTCGTCGCCGTCGTCGCCGTCGTCGCCGTCGTCGCCGTCGTCGCCGTCGTCGCCGTCGTCGCCGTCGTCGCCGTCGTCGCCGTCGCCGCCGTCGTCGCCGTCGCCGCCGTCGCCGCCGTCGCCGCCGTCGTCGCCGTCGTCGCCGTCGCCGTCGCCGTCGTCGCCGTCGTCGCCGCCGTCGCCGTCGCCGTCGCCGTCGTCGCCGTCGTCGTCGCCGTCGTCGCCGTCGCCGCCGTCGTCGCCGTCGTCGCCGTCGTCGTCGTCGTCGTCGTCGTCGTCGTCTTTTATTCTTCTTATTCTTCCACATCTGGCTCCATTGCCGCTAATCATGCCACCGTTCCCATGCTGCCCCTCCCTCTGCGAAGGCTCTGAGGGCACTGGTCCACTGCCAGTCGGTGCTGTGATTTCGGTATCAAATTCTTTGCCTCAATATATCACGAGATGAAAACACGAATGTATTATTAGATATTGCCGTTGAGTGCGGGAGTTGGCGGACGTTGAGGAGGATTATGAGAATTGAAGGTTTATTTACATTATTTACAGTAATAACACAAAGTAATGAACAGTCATAAAGTCATCGACGGCCGGCAGCAAATCGGATGCTGCGGCCCGTGGCAACAAGAACGAAAAAAAAAAACTCTTCTCCCTGTCTCTCGCTTCTAACCCCTTCGGTCTCTCGGGGTCACGTCATTTTCGGCCAATCATCGAGCCAGCTCAGGTGTCGTCATTTTCCTTCACTGGTAGGCGCCCGTGCAAGTGCCGTCACATTCGGCCAATGGGGACGCTCCAAGGGCTCCATTCTCCGAGGGTTGACTTGCCTCCGGCGTCGCCCCCTCGCCTAGAAGCGCTCATCTGGAGGAGACGGGTTGTTCTTGAACGACCTACCAGAGCCACAAAACAACTTTGCTCGGGACCAAGATCAACTACCTGGAACCGTGCCAGCGTCCCGTTGCACTTTCGGGAAGAGTCAAGCGGGGGGGTGAGGGGGGGAGACAATAGCTCGACGTGTGGCGCATGAGGTGAGAGTCGCCAATCTGTCTGACGGGTCCGGTAACGTAATAGACGCGCCCCGGCGCACCTTAATTGGAATGCGACGGCGATTGGATGTGGTCGGGGAACTTGAGTGACGCCAGGAAAAGGGTCCGTGTATAACAGTGTATAACGAATGCAAAACACGAGTGAACCCGGATGTATAAAAATAAATGTGTGTGCGTACCTTAGTTCAAAATTCTGTGTAACCTCTTTGTCGTGTGCTACGCAGCTTCGCTGGTCAGCCACCTTCACAGAGTGGAATGGCTCATGATTTTTCTCTTCATTTTTCATTACACGCCGAAGCCCAGAAGTAACCGGCACGTCAGTGAGCCGCCCAAATTTCCCTCATAGATTTTTTTTTTTTATGTAGAGAATGAATCTGCGTTCTGAGACTAACGCTATGGAAGGAGCTACCCTACCTTGAGGCACACGTGAGAAGTCTCCCGAATATTTTGTGATTGTGGGTTGTACGATTTTCAGTATGTTGCGTCAATTATTAGGAAAAATCAGATTTTGAAAGATAATTGTACCGGTACCTGCGTCGCCTTCTTTGTGGCAGCCGAAAACGTCATATGCTGGCGGGGTAGTTGCTTCGAACAGGTTTATTCAGACACGTTCCTAACGGAAGGAAATCAACAATAGCAAATTCTGCGCAAAAGACACTGTGACCTAAAAAGAATATGTTGCTTGCCACTGTACTGTTCCAAATTTGATGCTGTTTGTGTGATCCGGCTAAAGGAAAATGACCGTTAGTAAAGTGCGTATATATCCCAAAACACTTGTGTGCTCAAGGGCAAACTTGAAGGGAAAAAAAGCACGCTGAACCCCCCCCCCCCCCCCCCTTATTTCTTCTCCTGCCCGCAGGACCTTGAAGAATTTTAATGTTCACTGATTGGCCCAGGTATGCCTTAAGATATCACAGATTTCGTGTTTTTTTTTTCTTTTTCCACAGTTACGTCACGCTGCTAAAAAAATTCATCGTTTTTATTTTCGTTTTTTTTTCATCTTTAGTTTCGCTTTCATCATCATTTTTTCGCCTACAACCTCATCTTCTTAGCCCTGAGAGCTGCACAGGTGGCGTATTGTGACAGCATAAATGACCCTAAATGACGGCGTATACGAGCAAGTACTACCTACTCCAGACCCGCCTCCCCTGTTGCCAAGGCCAGGAGCAACGCGACGACAAGGAACACAACGCAACGGGAAAATCGCAACAGTATAGCCTTGACAATATCTTGATGAGGGCACGAGATGTTGGACGCCGTGTGGCATTCAGCTCGAGCCTTCTAATGCGCACAGAGCCCCCACTTGTACTATTATGCGCTAACGCGAACCTTTTGACGAGACACATAATAATGGCAAAGGGTCTTTCCTTTTTGATGTGCCGAGTAGCACAAGGACCTTTATAGCACGTTATGAGAATAGCGCATTGTTTGAGCAGAAGAGAGAGAGAAAGAGTTTAATGGAAACTGAAGATGTCAGCCCTGCTATGTGCAGGGATTCCCACTTCAAATGAAGTGTTTCTGATTACTTGAAGAGAAAGAGAATACAAGAGGTGGAGAGGACAAAAGAAAAAGACAACCAAAGAAAATAAATCAAGAATAAATAAACAGATGCATCAAAATATTTTTTTAATGTCTATAAGACCTGACTGGCACAAGTACAACAGCAAGGCCTCGGCGCCAACAGACGGACTTCTTGGACCCCAGCTTTCGTGAAAAGTTCTCAGACCACAGCGGTGAGGAAGTACACTGACTTTCAGACGGGTGGCAGGGTCCATGGAATCAGTTTGATACTAGGAAGCTGTGGATGATGATAAACAGTGTCGATTCCTCGCTTAGGAACCTTCCCTACCCAATAAACCTCGTGAACGTGTAGGGAGGAGATCAGAATTTATTGGAGGAAAGGCAAGGAGGCCGGCCTGAGCTGGTATGCTTTGGCCTGCTGTTCCGCACAAGTGAAAAAGGGAATATATGGGAATCTCATGACAGCCCATATGTTTCTTTCTTTTTCTTCATTTATCGTGTTGGGCGTGCCCGATATCATTGTATGAAATTTCTCGTGCAAGCAATGCAGTGGTTCTCGCCGCGGTGTTTTCGCGCGCTCCCTGCGTTGAAATGCGGCCGCCGTTATTGGAACGCAAACCCGCAACCTCGTGCGCACCGCAGCAGAACGCCACAGCCACTCAGTCACAGCGGTCTCTGCGGGCACAGCAGACACGACTCGAGAAAGGCACGAAATGCCGAAGATGCGCGCGTACCAATGGGTGGGCAGGAGGCTAGGCGGGGCGGACAAGCCTTGCCTTTCGTTTCTTTTTTCTTGTTCCTCAGGCGCAGAGAGCCTCGCACTTTCTATAAATAACGGCGATCGTAACGCAGTCGACATCTCGCCGGCGCACTTACGCATGCAGGGGGACCCCGCTCTCAACCGCTTCACTAAGGTATGGCCGAGCAAAAACCGGAGCACATAAGAGACAACTCCGCTTTCAGTACACAAAGTGTATGCACTAGAGGGAAGACCGAAAGTAATATCTTTAGTGACCCAAGCGACTGACCGTGAAGATAGTCATGCGAACGCATGGAATGGCTGGAGAAGACTGGAGTTCGGAACGGCTGCGTCCGAGGGCCGGTCAAAGTTGCGGACGTCGGAGACGAGGTACGAGAGATAAGACGGTTCTGAGTGGCCACGATACGAAAATAAACGGGAGGTGCGATGGCAAAAGGGCAACGGCAAGTGATTCTCGTGGGAAAATGACATGAACTCAGCTTATCGGGTGGGTAAAATACTGTCGAGAAATAGTAAACGTACCTGGCGAGGCGTCGGGATAGGGGTGCAGTCTGGATTATTCCGGATATTTTCAGCACCCCTTTTACATGTGTGCGTAAACGCGGCTGAATTGTACGCCTGGTAAACTTAATTGTCCCGAAATAAAATTCAACTTCCATCGCTGCTGAGTACGCTTAGCACCAGGAAGCCGTGTCTGACTGACCGAATTGTAAGAAGCTAGCCAACCAAAAATAGCCATCTTATATATAGCATGAGACAAAGAAATATGATAGAAAAAAGTGATAAGTGATTATCTTTATTACTATTTGCGAAGTCACGATCAATCTCGAGTACAGGCCCGAGCGTGTTCTTACAACGCACCTAGATTGCCTAAGGGAGTAAGTCGACTGCCGTTAATTCGACCACGACTAACTAAAACACGGATAATTCGACTTCTCGCTAAATTCGAACGCGCTGGAAAGCCACTGCGGGACACCATACATTGCTACAGAAGAAAAACTTCAGGATACGTACTTAATTTACAGGAACGATAATTTTGCCTTCAGGCACGTGCGGGAGTACAATCCATGCGTTTCAGTGAATAAGAACTCGTCGTGCAGGTGTCAAACAAGCCCAAGTAGCTACGTTAATGCAAGAACTGCTGATCATTTCGACGGTTCACTTCTCGCCCCCACTCTCTCTTCTTATATTCCTTCTAAGTGCTTAGAAGGTGAGCCAGGAACCCTACAGATGTCGCACTAGTGCACACAACGCGTACAAGGAGAGCGCGCATCGCGTAGTGGCAGCCGGCAGCAGGCATCATTTCACTTCTGGAATGCCGTCTGCTTTGCTCTCGGCCTACTGAAACCCGTACGCACGCACACCAACCGCATAGGCACAAACGCTGCTTTGAATAAGAACGCACGCACACGCTCTCAGAAACACGCAAACATATACATACGTACGCTCTGCGGCGTGCACAAAATGCGGACTCACAAGTGGACAAGCGGGAACGGAGGGGGGGAGGGGGCGAGAGCAGCAAAGGCGTGCTCGTAAAACTTGTCCCGCGCGCGTCTCGACACGCATGAAAGAACCTTCTTCGTGCGAGAGAGCGCGGCACTGGTGAAACTATAGCTATGCGGCGCCCATGTAAACAAATGGGCGGCCCTGGTGCGCATGTATACACGGAGGCAGCTTTTCGGGAACGCGCACTCTCTTGCGGCTCTCGCTCGCCTTGGCTGAGCTAAAGAAACGGGTGGGCCGCAGAAACAATGGGGGATGCCCAGTATAGGAAGCGAGCCGTCCGCCACCCGGCGTTCGTTTTGCGGCGATGTTAATGCGCAGCACGAAAAAGGAACCGAGACTGCCGCCGCTGCAGCGCTGGGTATCGTCCGCCGTGATCTGCTTCACGACGAGCCTTCGCTCATCGGCCGTCTTCTTATAACTGAATAATTAAAACGGCTGCATAGAGTGACGATGGGGCAGGACTTAAGCGAGGAAACGAAACATGACCCCCGAGCGCAACAGTTTTGTTTTCTCGCTTAAGACCCGTCCCTTTGACGCTTGGCGCTCACTGAGGAATTTTCCTCGACTACGTGCCTTCCTATATTTGAGCGCGTTTCTCTGAAGGTTGAAGCCGGTGGGTCATGGGGTATCCGTCGTATACAGCTGACTAGAACTACCGCGCGCCCGCGCTGCTGCGATTCACTGGCATAGGGCTTTGCCGCTGAGCACGAGGTCGCAGGTTCGAGTCCCACCACCTCGAGGCCGAGTAGATAGGAACAAAAATTGAAGGACGCTTAAGCTTCGCCTTCAAGAGTGGAACGCGAAAGCGTTATCGCACCCCGTTCGCACCGCCCGCTCATTCGCTCGGCATGCTCTTGACGAGACGAAGGGGAGAAGCGGGCGAGTGGCGCGCCACCTGTCGGGACAGCGCCGTACATTGCGAGGAGGGGGTCTTCTGTGTTTGCCGCAAGATGGCTCTGCGTGTGCGCCAAGCGCAGAAGAAATGTAGCGGAAACGTACTTCGCTACTCGTTTAACTGCGACTTCAGTAATTTACATGCTCATAATTGCCGATATACACCGCAGTATAACTTTCTACGGCACGTTTCTAAGGCAACACCACATTCACTAGAGGCGCCTTTGTCCCGCTTTGAACGATCGAACTCATGGCTGAGTGGCAGCGTCTCCGTCTCACACTCCGGAGACCCTGGTTCGATTCCCACCCGTCCCATCTTGCAAGTTGTTTTTATTTATAAACTGCCTTCCGGGATTTTTCGCTCACGGCCAACGCCGCCGACACCAGCTTTTCTGCGACACGAGCTCCTTAACGCTATCGCGTAAAAACTCCTTCGCTCATATCGTACATCAAAGACCACGAAGCTGTACAGGGGAGTTTTCATAGCCTTCGGAAGATCCAGAGGTCTGTTTCGCCCTTTGCCTGGACTCTATAGCCACGACTTAGCAAACCGTTCAATATATCTGGTAAAATTCCTTCGCTAGACCCGAGCCTTTTCAAATGTTGACATACATCTGAGCTTAGTACTATGCACTGGTCATGCGGCCGCTTCGGGGCTGCCCGACGCATGATGCGTTGCGGACTATTTCTTTGACATTTGACACTGACATCATAGCTGCGCGACGTGCGTTGTGGGAGCTCCCCTTAAGTGCTTGCGTACCCCGTTCGCACCGTCCACTCATTCGCTCGGCATGCTCGTCACGCTACGCACTCGCAAGAACAAATGCTGATATGAGTCAAAATGTCCGGACGCGACACCCGCATAATACAGCTTTCGCCCGTAATACGACCTCGGTTAATTCGACTTTTATGGACGAGCTCGACGCAAGACTTCTAAGGACGAGCTCGTGGCTCATGCATAGAATGAAGCGTTTCGATAAGCGGACGGTGCCCCACGGATGCCCTCTGAAGTACAGTGGCGCCGCGTCGCGGCAGCTCTGAGCAGCGTGTGAACCCCTCTCATAGCGTGATTGCGGGTTTTCGTGACCAGAAAGCATGGAAAGGATTCTGGCCATACCGCGGCAAATGCTTCGCAGAATCACAACGCAAAATCGATCAGAACTGTTAACGCGACCATGGCCTCAAATTAAAGCACTGAGGGAGGAAGCCCACAGTCGCCAAAGACAATATACTAATAAGGTAATCAACGTTTACTAAAAAATGAGTAAGATATCAGCTTGCGCGGAGAGGCTGCACGATGATTCTTTTTTTCAAGTCAGTAAACTTATCAAAATAGCCGCTCACTAGAACAGCCTTTCTCCCGAGTCTATAATGAAGAAGCATGTCCTCGCAGAGCAGTCCAAAATGAAATAAGCAAGTATGGCTTCAGCTATCTAAGGAAAGTAAAACCCGTAAAATGCCCATGTTACGTACAGCATACGCCAGCGCATTTCACTAACATATAACGAGAGATACAGACCCAGAATCTAAGCTATGTCTGACCAATATCGCGGCTATTGCTGAAATAGTCAAGCGCAACGTACAAGAGACGTCAGCAAATTTCGGCAAAATCTAGCGAGTGACAGCTGACAGAGTATAAACGCAGAACGCAGCGCGTTGTTGTAAAACGCGAACGAGCTCACCCTTTCGGTATTGCCTGCACTTCTGGCGCACATCAAATAAATAAGCAAAACAAATAAATACATAATAAATAAATAAATAAATAGCCGTCATTTAACAATGCGAAAATAAATATTTAAGAAAGGCGGGAAGGCTGAAGAACCGCTATTCGAAACAGCTGCTCCAAAGCATCCTTTCGCAGCAGATCACAATATGGCTACCCTCTACAAGAAACCGGACAGAAATGGCGGCGAGCAGGGCGATTACGGAGCTCCCTTCTCATCCCTTCCCGCTTCTCGAGCTCGCGGGCGTAATGGCTACGGCGTCAAGCGTCAGTTTATCATATGAACACGCTCTTATTCTTTTTGTTCACCGAGGCCGTGCATAATCACGAAAACCGCCACAATAGCCGATTCATGTATACAAGCAAGAAGTGGGCGCGAATTCGCAGAGATAACAAGACCGCTACTTTTTTTTTTCTTTTTAAGCGCTCAACATTATGCGCTTTATAATAAATCTCAGAGAGGCAATAAATAGAGCAATGTACATATTAGTTTCATATGCACTCACATTTAGAAGTCCTGCTGTGCGTTCTGCAGGTTTGTAGAGGTGAACCGTGTTCCTTCTTTTCCCGGGCAGCCGTCTCAACTATCCGCACAACATACCCTCAAAGTTTCATCGGCGAACACCTCAAGAAACCCAGTCTTGTGGCACATCGACTTGTAAGCTGCCGAAGAACAAGCAGCAGCTTGTTTTGTCGAAATGTCCAACCGGTGCGCGACCACAGAACATGACGCAAAACTTGCACAGGAAATACGTTACGCTTCCCCCCAGGAGACCATAGTCACACAAGGAGGGATGGGGGGGGGAGGGTGACAACCACCAAGCCCGCCGTCTCCGCCGCTACTGCGAGCACTGGGTGCGCGCGAGGTCGTCGGCCTGGCTCTTAGTGCCGTGTGCAGGTGTTGTCTTATTGGTTAAATTGAACCACGAGATCTGCCCGCTCGCTAGTCAGACGAAGACATGATATAGGAAGGCGCTGCTTGCGGCAGTGTTACGCGTGTCCTTGAACTCGTTGACCGCGCCAGCTGTGTCGGTTTTATCGGGAAAAAGAAGGCTCCGCGCGTTTTCGTTTCGGCGGGGAAAAAAAAATAATTAAATTATGGGGTTTTACGTGCCATTATGGGGTTTTACGGTTTTGGCGCGAAGACGCAGAAGTCGATGTTTGAAGGCAACACTGACCGCTGTTTGACTGGCGAATATTTTCACTACATCGGTGTTTTCTATTTTAATGAAAATAAACGAAAGAGATGTAATAAACCTCCAATGAAATTCTACAGCATTAATGAGAGGGTAGCAGAATACGTAATCATACTCAATAAGAGGTAAGATTAAAGGTAGTGCAGGCCTACGATCCAACATCCAGTCACGACGATGAGGAAGTAGATCAGTTTTATGAAGATGTTGAATTAGCGATCAGAAAAGTGCAAACTCGGTATACAGTAGTAATGGGTGACTTTAATGCAAAAGTGGGGAAAAGGCAGGCGGATGAACAGGCAATTGGAAACTACGGCGTCGATTCTATATATATAGAAACGCTAGAGGAAAGATGCTGGTAGAATTCGCAGAAAGGAATAAGCCTCGAATAATGAACATTTTTTTTCAAGAAGCGTAGCAACAGAATGTGGAACTGGAAAAGCACTAATGGTGGAACAAGAAATGAAATTGACTTCATACTTTCTGCTGATCCCAGCATAGTGCAGGATATAGAAGTGATCGGTAGGGTAAAGTGCAGTGATCATCGGTTAGTGAGGGCTAGGATTCACCTAGCCCGAGAGCTTGCTCCCAGCATTAAATAAAATATTCACCAAGATAATTTCCAATAGAATAAGGGCAACACTGGACTTCAGCCAAACAAGAGAACACGCTGGCTTCAGGAAGGGATACTCTACAGTGGATCACATCCATGTCATTAATCAAGTAATCGAGAAATCCGCAGAGTACAATCAGCTTCTCTATATGGCTTACATAGATTACGAATAGACATTTGATTCCGCAGAGATACCAGCAGTCATAGAGGCATTACGTAATCAAGGAGTACAGACCGCCTACATAAATGTCTTGGAAAATATCTACAGACATTCCACAGCTACCTTAATTCTGCAGAAGAAAAGTAGGAAGGTACCAATAAATAAAGGGGTAAGACAAGGAGACACAATCTCTGCAATGCTATTCACTGCGTGCTTGGAAGAAATATTCCAACTATAAAACTAGGAAGGCTTAGGAGTAAGGATCGACGGCGAATACCTCAGCCACCTTCGGTTTGCCGATGACATTGCCCTGTTCAGCAACGCTGGAGACGAGTTACAACAAATGATGGAGGACCTCAACAGAGAGAGTGTAAGAGTGGGGTTGAAGATAAACTTGCAGAAGGCAGATAATGATTAGTAACCGGGCATGGGAGCATGAGTTCACGATCGCCAGTCAGCCTCTAGAGTATGTGAAGGAATACGTTTACCTAGGTCATTTAATCACAGAGAACCCTGGTCATGAGAAGAAAATTCATACAATAAAAATGGGTTGGATCGCATACGGCAGACATTGTCAGCTCCAGACTGGAAGTTTACCATTATCATTGAAAAGGAAGGTATGCAATCAGTGCATTTTACCGGTGCTGACATATTGGGGAGAGACTTGGAGACTGACAAAGAAACTTGAGAACAAGTTATGGTCCACGCAAATAGCAATGGAATGAAGAATGCTAGGCATAACCTTGAGAGACAGAAAGAGAGCGGTTTGGATCAGAGAGCAAACGGGTATAGCCGATATTCTGATTGACAGTAAGAGAAAATAATGGCGCTGGGCAGATCATGTAATGCGCAGGTTAGATAACCGTTGGACCATTACGTTTACAGAATGGGTACCAGGAGAAGGGAAGCGCAGTAGAGGAATGCAGGAGAATAGGTGGTGCGATGAAATTGGGAAATTCGCGGGTACTAGCTGGAATCGGAATAGCTAGCTAGCTGGAATAGCTAGCAGGCTGATGATGATGACGCTTTATCGCAATGTTTACTAAGATCCTAGTAAAACCTTAGGTAGTAAAGGCGCAGATAGTTGTATTTACTGCCCAGAGAAGCTGGTGCATATGACTAACGTAGGTAGAGGCCGTTTACGAAGCATAGATAGTAGTGGCACCGGTTTTAGACGGGCCGCGCGAGCGCACGCTGCTCGTGCCCACGCGTCTCAGCTGCCACAATGGTGATGCCTTGACTATGCTGCGGCCGCAACAGATGTATTTATTTATTGTTGATTGATTGATCTTAACGTCCCAAATCAACATTGAGTCCATGCGAGACGTCGCAGTGGAAGGCTCCGGATTAATTTTGACTATCAGGTGTCCTTAAACATGAAACTAAACTTGAGTACACGCACTTCGCCCCTAACGAAATGCAGCCACCACAGCAGGTAATCGAACCCGCGACCTCGCGGTTAGCAGCCGAACGCCATAATCACTCGGGCACCGCCGCGGGTGGGTTCGAGTCCGGCTGCTGCACCACAATGCATCCCCCCCCTAAAGTTTCGTTTTCTCTCCACATTCTCCGCACACAGGCAGCGCACCCAATGCCATTCACGCGAGGGCTACAACAAGGTATAGTGAACAAACAGCGCGCTCCACAGGACTACGAGGACAGCACGCGGCCGCTGACTATCGGCTCCATGGTGGTTTTATTCGAGGAAGGGAAATGTACACAAGAAAAAGGGGGGAAGCAAGAAAGACGACCAACGTCGAAAAAAATATAAATAAATGAAATAAAAAGAAAACAAGGAAGAGAGAGAGAGAGAGCTCAGTGCCCTTCCGTTCTGTGAAGAAGGATTACCAGCGAAGCTGTGTATGTGGGCCCCTTAATGGCGAACTGCGCCTCCGCCGCGGGTCGTCCCGGCATTGCACTATCTTCAGGATCGGCCCACGTACGGGGAGTGCTTAACGCCTGCTTCACCCCCGCCGCGGGTCGGCCCGGCATTGCACTATCTTCGGGATCGGCCCACTTATGGGGAGTGCTTAACGCCTGCTTCACCTCCGCAGCGGGTCGGCCCGGCATTGAGCTATCTTCGGGATCGGCCCACGTATGGGGAGTGCTTAACGCCTGCTTCACCTCCACCGCGGGTCGGCCCGGCATTGCACTATCTTAGGGATCGGCCCACGTATGGGAAGTGTTCAACACCTGCTTCACCTCCGCCGCGGGTCGGCCCGGCAGCGTATTTCCAATTGCTAGTAGGTACAACGGGGCGTGGCACTTGCGGAGACGACAGACGTTTGCGCGCATGCGCGAGTAAGAGCCGGTGGGAGAGAGGAAATGTGGGGACGTTTGCTCCTTGAATATCCGACTCTTCTAGGCTGTTACGTTTCGCCTCCGACGCGCGGTATAGCCGGCGCGGATGCAACTGTCGCCGGGGCTTCGTTCAAAGCGGCGGACATTTTGGCCCGTTCAGCGCTGCCGCAACGCTTCCTCCCAAGCGCGTCCAGGCATGTTTGAATGCCACGTGTCTTCGTGTGTGTGTGTGTGTACATGTTGGTGCCCACGCTTGTTAAAGCGCGGCAGCCGGGGAGAGGAGCTCCCGAACTGTGAAGCGAGGAGGTCTGACCTGCGCCGGCCCGGCGGATGCGTCACTTCTCGTTTTAACGTGTCCGTGCGGCGCCGTCACGTGCTCCTCATCGCGAGCCGTTCCTTCTTGCCCTCGACTCCGAGAGTATAAAAGCAGCAGCCCACGGACGCCGAGAGAGGCTCCGATGTCTTCCGTCGAGTAACGTGCCCTCCCGTCTCTCCACTTCGGTCGACCTGACCGGCCGCTCTTTTGCGATGCTATAATAAACAAGTTGTTCTGTTAGCAATCGACTCATCCTTTGCCAGGACCTTCGGATGCTTCCAGTTGTGCCCCAGGCCGCCAGGCCAACGCTACCCTTGGGGCTTGCGACCCAGATGCAACTGGACACTACGGAGTAGTTTCTTAGCGCGCGTTGTATGCGCGTCCCCAGGCGTGCCGGCAGAAGTCGCGGGGCGCGGTAGTGCTGAACTTAGCATCGCAAGTGGTTGTTCGACGCAATTATATTTATGCAATCGTGTTTTTGACTAATTAAGAGAACGTGTCATTATTTCGCATTATTTGCGGCGCCTCCAGGACACCAAAGCCGCAACGGGGACATCAAAGATAGAACCCGGACTGGTCCGTGGGTTGAGGCTCGCAGAGGCCAGCGCGGCCCCAACCCACGGGCCGCCCTGCTTCCAGCTTTGATCCCCCCGCTACCGCTTGGGTGCCCCGGAGATCCTGCGCCGCCTGCTTTATAACATCAGGTGCTCTCCTGAGGCTTCCGTTTACCGGTTACATGTGCCTTCCTGGAGTAATGCTTGTAAAATATCCAATCTATCGTCGCGACGAAAAAAGCGATCCGCGTCTTATACAACACCAGTCACAACCTTGCCCTTTCAGACTCGGCGATCACCAAATAGGGCGTCCGTGTCCACTGCCTCACCGCGCTGGCAGCCAGCGGCGGAACGTAAATAAACTGGGCAGCACTCCGCCACGCCGGCATGCCTAGGGGACAAACGCATACAACGCGTTAAGAAACCTCCTCCGTTGTGCCCAGGCAAAGTCACATATTCAAGGTGCAAAGGCCCCCAGATTTTCTCTCTCGCACCCGCTCTTACTCGCGCCTGCGCAGAAACGTCGAGCGCCGTCAAAAGCGTCACGCCCCGCTGTACGTACTAGCAATTGTAAAAGCGCGGCCCGGCATTTCACTATCTCCAGGATAGGCCCACGTATGGAGTTTTTTGCTTACAAGGACACGAAAATTTCTTTGGACGGTAGAGGTACACAATAAAACGCTACTAAAGCAGCGAGTTATCAGGCACCGGATGAGGCAACACCGAATGAAGCAATGAGGCAAGCTCATCAGCCTCAGTATACGATCGCTTTGAAAACGAAACATAGAGACCTCTGAGAACATTAATGTGTGCTCTCTCGAATTCGCGCACCATGCCTCGACAGGCGCGGGTGAGCTCGCGAGAACGGAGCGCGCAGGAACAGCGTGTTCGGCAGACGCGGCAATCATTCCTTCATCGAAGAACGCTTTAGGTCACGTGACCAGCTTGCCCACTCTCCGGTCAAATACGTGGTAAGTGCGCCTCGGTTATGCGCGCAACTGAGGCTCTGGTGTGCGGACAATAACTCAGGCACAAGCCCGCGTAATCTCCCCAGTTAGGACGTGTACCTAATGATCGTGTCGAGGTGCACTTTCGACAGTTTTCGACGCTTTGTGCTTCTGTGCTTCCAGACCTTGAGCGTCAGCCAGACGTCATTCGCTAAATCCCTCTATTCGCGTGCGTTTCGCAACCTCCGCTTCGAGCACTAAAACAACCTATAATCGATTCTGGGCTGAGCTTACACTGGACTCGACCTGTGAACCCACTTCTGCAAGCTCATGAATATTGAGAGACCTCGACGAAAAGCGTGCTACTTGCAGACGATGCGGACGCCGGCTTCCACAATTCGGCCACGGGGTTAATGATGTCTCTATTTGAAGAAGTTTACAGGCCCGCGGCCTATAGCGCTGAAAAAATAGACATGCGCCCACCAGATGTCGATACCATTAACTACACTTGCTGCAGAAATGCAACCGCAAGCAAAAAAATTAGGATCGCGATAAGCAACAAATGCAAAGCACACATTACAACGTATTTATAAAGATGATATGATGACGGATCGCGAATATTGAAAACACATATATAAGACCCACATTTTCGGCCGCTTCGAAGCACGCAATAAACTCTTGTTCTTGGGAATGTCCGGGACCAGCCCCCGTCATTTTCCCAGAGAGCCGCTTCGGGCGGGCGGCCATCTTTTGTCGATCGAACCCTCAAAGAAGGAACGCGTCGTTCTCGGGTTGGAAACGATGTGTAATAAGCTACATCTCCTCCGCCTATCGCAAGCGCGCTTCCAGGGACCCTAAAAGTACATCGGCGCGGTCGAACCCAAGGAAAGCTAGGACCTCTCGTTCCAAAATTCCTTATACGACGTCTTCAAACCCGCCCACCATTTCTTCGCAATACGGCGGGTGGGAAGCTTTCCGTAGCTCAGCATCTTCTGTCGGCGACTCTGGCAGTCAGTGCGGTCAAGCTCGTGGCAAACGCAAGAAAAAGGAGCCAAGAAACGCCGCCTCTCGAAGGGAAAACGTGCCGCAAACCTTGCGGGCCGCCGTGGGATCTCGCGAAGGATGAAGCGTACAACGAGACCAGATGAAAGGAGCGAGATAGATGAAAAGACGGTCGGTTTTCAACGCAGCTAAGCCGAAAGGAAAGCGCCTTCCACCAGTCGCTCGGAGCGGTCAGCGGCGGACGCCGCGATCGCAGGCAACCGCGCAGGTCCGCGTTCGTGTGTACACGCGCGGGCCTTTGACCCTAGGGGAGGCGGTTGGCCATTAACTGCGAACTCCGATATGACGTCGTATTGTAGGAGATGAGAACCGCTCAACGTCGTACACAGCACTGTAGCTTGTACGGCGCGCCTCGCGTACATACGTACGCCGGTGAAGGGGGCGGGAAGGATTGCGAAAGGAATGCCACGGCCCAGCAGCGGGAGCCTCTGCACGAACAAATACACACGCCACCGGGGCCGCGTATGCAAGCAAAAAAAGCCCCAGAACCACAGGAGCGTCCCGCGCGCTATGGATTGGGACGTGCACGTAAGAAGGGTGCACGTTTACGCAGACATGTGTAGTGCATAGCGACCGTGTTGTTCTGGTATGAACGTGAAAGGGGGGAGAAGGCTTCGGGGAAAGGGGGCCGAAGAAGGGTACCGTACTTGCCAGCGCGAGCGAAGGCGCGCGCGCACGGAGCGGCTTCAAATTACGGCTCTTCGCCGCTCGCTCGCACGGGGCCGACGCTCCACGAGGGCCTCGCGCGCGTCGGCCAATAATAACCCCAATCGTGGAGGGGCACCTCCGAGGCAGGCATGCCGCGCACTCGGATAAATGTCAAGAGAGAGCCCGTGACACAGATAGAGTGGGCCGGCCGGCCGAGTTGGCGAAAATGCCGCGCGATATGCCGTACGTCAGCGATGACTGCTGCTCCGGCCTGAGTTGCGGCCCGCTTATAGGAAAGCTCTATACGCGACCAAGGGGTTCCGAGCGGTTCCCTTCTTTATCGGCTCGACGCGGTTGAACAACGCGTGTCACTGTGAACGAGCACGTGCATACGTCGATAGGAACGATGACGTATGGAGCTGTTATACGTAGACGGAGTGGCACGCCGCAGTCCGAGAACGTGTGTTTCGAAAGACGTGTCCGAATCACGCACGAAGTGATCATCCGTTATTGACCCGAAAAGCGTACGCACATATTGCACATAATTCTCTAAGCCAACGAACCACCGTTACGTGAAATACGTAGCTTAAATGTTAAACATTCCTTCGGTTGCATTATCGGAGCTGCTGGGCCACGTGAACGAGTACATTGCAGTGGTGACACTCTTTGACACGCCGTCGTCTTCTTTGGTGTCAAGGGTTATTTTTTCTTCCACTATGAATCCCGATTTCCTCCTTGGCAAGATTGCTTACTTCTCCAACCAAATCCCAAATCGGTTTCTTCTTAAGCAACGCTGTTCGATGTTGCACTGACGTGGCACAAACTCTTGACATCCTCTGGTTCTCACGCTCCCCTCTTGTCGTCAACGCAGCGGTATCGCTAATCGTTGCACTGAAGTAACGTTGAAGTTGAGGCTGAAGTTGAAGCGATATAAGCTCCAACGTACGTTGCCGCGAGTGTGGCCATACCTGTTTGCACGCAATTGAGCGAGGGACACGCGTCACTGTTGATGCACCAACACTGTGCTCTTAGAAAATTAGAATTCCCTAAAATTCGCATCATCAACGCCATCAAATTTGATCAATTTACATTTAAAGAATGAGCAGAACTTGTAATGTACAGCGACATTTACCTCAGTATACTGTTCGAATTCTGCAACGGAAAACACCGAAAATATGGCATAAACACGTACACGAAGAACTCATACTAAACACGACATGTTTGACGGCAATTGACGACACCTTAGCTATTACTGTGCGGGACTATATGTGGCGACATGACAGACTGTGTGACAGTGCCCACACAGATAGTCTTGCGTTATTCATTCTTCATATCTTTCATTTCCTCATTTTTCTCGCGTCTTTCATACCCTCGTCTCTTTTCTGCAGTACAGGATAGCCAACCGGAGATATCCTCTGAGTATGCTCGCTGTCATTTACCTTTATCTCGCTGTCCGAACAAGGCCAGCGCAATACACAAATGCTGACGCTAAATAACGTAAGATGAACCGTTACGTGCAGTTCATTTCAAACTTTTCGCGAAATTAACGCACCAGGCTTCATTCCCACTCATAGGGAAAGTATTACGGACTCTCATATAGCGAGCCTGCAGATTATCTGCATTTGACCAGCTCTGTGTGATAGGATATCGAGCCACGGCAGTCAAGCTGTAAGGCTGCCTCGTTTTTTGAAAATGCTGGACGGCCTGGCGTATCATTGCTCATTTATTCTTCTTTTTCTTGTTTTGCATTACTTTTTTGTGTTTCTACTTTCTTTGCTCAAGGAGGCATTCCTGAATACTAACAAATTAAATATTTATTCAGTCATTTCATCACACTAATCGATCTCGATCTTCAAAAAATTGCGTTTTTTTTTTCACTTGGCCGTTCACGAATCTAGCGCTGCCTGCCTCCGCTCCGACATCGAACCAATGAACGACCTTAGGACCAAGAGGACGAGAACCTCTGTACAGGTGAGACGGAGTCACTTGACGTGCGCAATCTAAACAGCACATGCTTGATAAATAGCATGTGCCCATGTGTTTGTTGCCCATGCATTAGTTTCGAATGCATACGCATACACACGGAGCGTTCCTTGGAAGGTGATAGATGTCCCCCGAAATTAGGGGGTCGTTAGCGAAAAGTGAAGCGGCCGTTAGGCTGCCCCTAATCAGGCGATCACGTGGTCATCGAAGCGTGACCCGATTGTTGGTGCCGCGCGTGCGAGAGCCTATATAAAGATGGCGCACGGGGTAGGACGACTGCAAAGCTGGAAGGAGAGGGGAGGGGGGGGGGGTATGCGGAGGGATGCGTTTACAACACGCGCGCCCTCTCACAAGGAGCAACGGTGAAGCCACGAGAAAAGCCGAGAGCGCGCGCCATAAGGCGTTTTCGGTAGCACGTCGGAGGCGTGAGTTGTTGCACTGACTGTACGCCTCGCCTTGCCTCGCCTTGATGATCGATGGCACCATCTCCCTTCTCTCATTGTCGACGGGGACGCTCCGCGATGAAGTGTCCTCTGTATCGCTAAAACCGTGCAGCACTACGAAAACCGTGAGGGCGTTTGAGGTCCGGTCGGCACAGTTCGCGAAAGATATATAGTATGCAAATCGTACACCAGTTGGTGTTCCCAGTGGAGAGCCGTTCATGCACGGCTGATGTCATCACTCTAACGGCACAATGTGTATCTCGCAGTGACATCTGCTTAGCTGTTCTGGCGGATCGACGACACAGCCGCTGATGTTGCATGTTTCGGCGGACGGACGCAGATGCCATGCTACATTGTGTCACGTCCCCACAGCGTCTCGACTCCTTATTCCTTGTGGCTCGAAGTACGCGTTGGTGAACGAGCTTTGTCCAAGCGCTTAGAAGACGATGCTTCAATGCGAAAAACGTCTTGAAACGCCGTCTGCTTGCCCACGTCAACAGTAGAAATCGTGGCGCTGGATGGGCAAGTGTGGCGGACTAACACACCATTACTTTTTTGGCCGGCGGACGCCTTTCCAGGACGCTGCACGCTTATAGCGATACGCTACGAGATATGCCTCATTGGGAGCCACAGCGCCGTTCTTTTTTTTTTTTTTTTCCTTTCGTGTTCGAGGAAAACGAAAGTGCGCGTAAGCATTTGACGCCCGGGCTGCCCATAAAGCACGAACGCCCGCATATACGCCCGCCATATATCTGGCCTCCGAAGGTGCGCCGCTGTGCAGAGTAATACAAACTTCGCCGCCGCGTCGCCTTCATTAATCCTGTAATCGCTATTGCGGCTACCGAGGCTTGTACCATCAATACCGCTCATCAAGCTGTTTTCACTCATTCCAGCGGTAGCCTGTTCTTTCTTCGTTTTCTTCCTTAGGTAAGTCATCCATTAGCAAGGCGAAGCGCAACTTATGGGTGCGACTCTAGGAAAGGTGCGTTGCCCATGGATGCAAAGGCAGAGAGCTGCATAATTGGACTCGGTTTAGAAGCTCGGTGTTCTTTCGGTAGTGCGAGCAAATCACCCGACTATAGAGGCTTGGGCGCAGTGAAAACGCAGAGTGCAATCTTTCTTTTTCTCCTGCAATGTAAAAGGCTTTTGGGTGGTGTCGCTTGTCAATGTGTGAACGCCTCGTTGTAAGCCTTAGACGTCCTGCCGTGAAGCCTCTATTTCGATCGCCTAAGCTATGAGGCGTAAGAAAAAAGAAAATAAATAAGTGACTCCGTACAGGAAGAGGGCGTGATGAGGCCGGTATACGCCGCTCAATCGCCGATTCTACTACCGAACGAGCTCAAATCAGCAGCGGAATCTGCATCTCGTCAGAAACAGCTTAGCTTCGCGGCGGTTTGCAAGGTTCCGTGTACACAGCGACTTTAGCTGTGCCTTAAATCACTGACTACGTGCGCGTGCTTACGTGCCAATAGTGGGAGGTACTTCGGCGTGTGAAGCGAGATGCGAGAAAAATGAGAGAAATCATCTGCCGCGTAAGGTACTGAACAACTTCCTCGGCCGTAAATATCCCACCTGTTCCTTAAACGAGTCGCGAACATGGCCCACGTGCAGCTACTTCTCGCCTATATATCTCGTACGCGGATGTGTGCTCAGCTGTATAAAGATGTGTGCAGAAAAGAGCTGTATCTTGATCTCAGTGGTGCCGTATATACGGCCTGTGCTGACGACTTAGTTTAGTACTGTGTGCTTACGAAAAGGAAAATCCCGTCGAACAACGTGATAAGAGCTGCGAGTACAATGCCGGCGCACATAACGGCAGCAGGGAACAAATATGGCGGCTGCGTTCATCGTCAATTTGAAGTGCGCCCGCTGGCGAACTGCGGCGCGCAAAGGAAAGTGGCTCTTTGGCACAACAGTTTTTCTTGCGGCGGCCCTCGAATTAGCTTCGCTGGTGATACATATGAAAGGCGCTATCATACGGCATGCACGGTTTGAGCAAGGCGCATATACGTAGCTATTTTTCTGGAACGCTGTTTCCTTTAGTGATTGACGCGAAGACTGCGGTGCGCTTATGTTAGGGTCAAACGCAAAGCGTGATTTGAGAAACAAATTCCGGCCGAAGCTATCTCAGCATGCATGTCGGCGTTAACGCGAATGTGAAGTGATGCAATGTATAGCGACTCATAATGTATTGCCACCGACGAAAGGTGTCATGTATGAGGTGTGTTCTGCCAGCCGCGGGCTCACCTCTCGCGCTTCGGATGGATGGATGGATAAGGCTAACCCTTTAAATCAGGCGGCGGCACAAGCTAGCCGTGAATAGTAATACATTTTGGATTTAGTTGAGGGTGAAATTTCACTCTTGCCTTGATTTTCGCCACCAATGAGATAACATCCGTTAGGTTATTTCTATCCGCTTCAAATCTATTTTGCCTCCACTGTCCCTAAACCCCAATGCTTTGAAAACATCATCTCCGATGCTTTCCTCTGGACACGCTGCGTCATCTAGCGGCGCGCCCGCGAAGTTCTTTCGTGTGGCCTCCGAGATGCGTGGTGCGCCGGAGCGTGCTAACGCTGAGGAGTAATCCCTCTCTGCCCGATGGCATTCGTGGCGTCGCGCCAAAGCATCCGGCTGCTGTGCTTGAGAAACCTCTGTGACGTGGATACATACCACCTTGCTCCGCAGAAATCTTAAAGATAGACAGAATAAACCTTATTTTCCAGCGGATAAGGTGATCTACCCACCTCCCGAAACGCAGGTCAGGGGGCGAGTGCCGCCGCCTCAGATGCAGGCTGGGAGGTCTTGGGTCCCAGCAGCCTCTTCAGCCAGTTGGACGAGCGGGAGCTGGAGCTGAGTCCGAGCTGCGCAGCAGGGTCTCCCAGGTGTTTCTACTACCTATTTTGTGCGTTCCCCCTGGAGAGCGCGGACATTCCCATATTATGTGGTCGAGGGTCCCTCTCTCCCCACAAAGATTACACCTATCGCTCCTGGCCTCGGGGAACATGTGGTTCGCCATAATCGGGTGCGGATATGCATAAGTTTGTAGTCATCTCCACGCGACTGCTTGTCTGTTGTTTAATTTCTGGTCTGGCGGGGATACCAGTCTACTAGCCAATCTATAATGCTGCGTGATCTCCCCATATTTAAAGTAATTTTAAAGGATTTTTCTTTCATTGACGAGCGACGTAAAGAGGCTAGACAGACAGATGGACCGAAAGTGGCTCACTCAAATAGGCTAATGCTATTCGCATTAAAGGCAGAACCTTCCTGCGTCTGAGAACGAATCCTTAATTTAAAAGGTGCTACCTGTTCCAGCGTATGCGACCAACGCAGTGTTTTACTGTCTTAACGGCTGCAATGTTAAATTGGGTTGACATTAGACTTTTTGTTTTGTTTCTATTACGAGTAGTACATGCTTCCGAGTACATGCTTCCTATTATACGAGTGCATAGCCGACGTACGCAGATAGAACGACTGAAAGCTGAGCTATAGTTGGTAAGCATTCATAATGCAAAGAAGGGGTAAGGCGTGCAGACACGGACACAAGAGAAGTGGACAACACGAACGGCATTCGTGTTTTCCACTTCTCTTTTGTCCGTGTCTGCACGCCTTACCCTTTTTTGAATTATGTACGCAGATGATTTTGTTCGCTTTCGCATCGCTGCGACGGTGTATTCAATATTCTTAATAATCTTTAAATCGCGGGCCACTACGATTTCCCTCACGAATTCACGTGCACCGCAGATATTACGCTTTGCACACTAATGCGTTACGAAAGGTGATATCCACGTAATGAGAAGAGATCAGCCGATACGCATCGGCAAGAGGATATTGGCACCGGTGGCTACGAGAAGAGGCGGCAGTGGCTGCGCATTAGGAATCGGACGTTGAAGAAGGTCACATGGTTGGGCGGAAACGGAAGAATCTAATTTGACCTGCTCATGCTTATTTCTGGCCATGCAGGGGGGTATTCTGTAAGAGTCCACCTAGTGGACTGTCCATTTCCGACGCTACTGATTGGCTAGGACTGCTCGTCTCCTCCTCTCTCGTACAGCTGCATCCAATCAGCAGCGGCCGAAATGGACAGTCCACTAGGTGGACTCTTACAGAATACCCCCTCCCCCCCCAGACCTCGTAAGTAGTGAAACGTTAATTGTGTTATAACCTGATTGTTATAGTGACAACTGTATAGATAATTGGTTTGCTGAACTTGAACGCTCACTCCGGCGTATCGCGACCACAGGCATATGCGCGCTAGACCCTGATGTATCAAAAACACCGTAGCATGCATGATACGTTGGGCCTTACAGGGTTAAAAATATATCAGCAGTATCACGCAAACTGCGAATCAATGATAACGATGTCTATATCGCAACTTTGGAGAACCACCGACCTGTAACCCTTCATTTTTTAACGTATTATTCTGTGGCTTGACAAACAAAGAGAGAAAGCAGGAAAAAGAACGGTAGGGAGACCAACTAGACGAGTGTCCGGTTTGCTATCCTGCACGAAATGAAAGAAAAGGGAGTAGGACGAGATAAAGATAACACTGCATGCACACGAGAGGATGCGCAGGAAGACTGTAAGCGGTCACTGAGGCCCGGTTCACTTGAAAAAACTGCAGTAGCACTTGAATAGCGTTCTGCGCCAGCGACGGATGCAGCCATGATTCGAGAATTCCAGTCTCAGAAATTGTTCGGCACTCTACCCGCTTTAGTGTCGGTCTGTCGATTGGGATGCGCTGGACGTCGGTATCGAGGTAAGGTGCTCAACAAGTGCTCGACGAGTTTTCTTCTCACCAACAAAAGTAGCACGTTGATCTATTGGTCATTCGAATACGGGACCGTATGCATCCGTGAACGCCGCTCCCGGCCATTGGCAACAGAGTAATGTTGCATCGCCACCGGAGAGGCTGGTCGGCTATTGCTGCAGTAACAAAGGATCCAGGGTTCGTAGCCGCACCTGTACGGAACGCTCTAGAAAAATTTTCTTTCTATAGTTGTTCTTTCATACTCACAAGAGGCGCGCGCTGGTTTAACGGTCATTCCATAAAAAGAAACGTGCGTACATGCACTGCCAGCCATAGGCAGTAATGGACTGTCGCAGGGAACCCTTGTACAAAGGATCCAGGGTTCGCGGCGGGCACTTAAAAACGCTCGGATGGTTCCAGAAAGCTTTGTTTTCTAGCGAGCAAACGAAGTTCCCTTGCAGCATCCGTCCTCACCAAAGAAACTGAGAGCATGTGGGCACTTCTGTAGGATGAAACCGGCAGCCTTGTCAGCGCAGTCGTTACCGGCCATGCCACAATGACCCGGAAGCGACCGAAAGATGACATCGTGCCCTTTATCCTAGAGCATGATGGTTCTTATCTCTAATGTTGGATACCATCTGCTCATATGTACTGCGGCGTAACATAGATTTGAGGCTCCGGAGAGGTGCTTTTGAGTCAGAAGGCGATACCTCGAGACCAGATGCACACACACACACGCACACACGCACACACGCGCGCACGCACACGCACACGCACACGCACACGCACACGCACACGCACGCACGCACGCACGCACGCACAGAAGGTGTCCCGGTTCGCCATCTCCTGCAGTGATGGCGAAAATTGAGCTGGCCCCGTGTGCTTCCACAGGCAGTGTGTTGAGCCGACTTCAAAGACGATGACAGCGGTCACGCACGGACGCGAACTGGAGTAGAAACTAAGTGAACGCCCTACTAGGTTTCAGGATAATTGGTCGATGTTTCGAAGCACAACGGCAGATACAGGATAGTATAGCAGGTAAAAACAGCTGAAGAGCTCGCTAGCGCTTGTCCTATACTTTGCTTTACCTGTTGTCTAGTTTTCTTCTTTACGTTGCGGTCTTGCGGAACAAGCGTCCTAGCACTTCTCCTTGTAGAGCAGCGACGAATACGAAAACTGGACAAAGGGAGAAATATAAGACAAGCTGTGACAAATTAGTCGTCTCGTCACACAACATTTGCAGTCGTGAGCTATTGCTATGACACGCATCGCACCTTTCAGAGGCGGCAGCAGATTGTCGCAGCGCATGCTGGCGCATGCATAGCGCAGCCGGCGCGGCGCTACTTCGCGAAATTAGAAGCCCTGCGCTTTGTTACCTGATCACTAGTGACGAGCGTCACTTGCTGAATGCACGGTCCGAAACAATACCGAAACGGCGGGATAAGAAAGGACAGACAAGTTCATTTTACAGGCATTATAGGCATTGACTCGCGTGCGAACAGCAATAGCAAGATCATTAAACCTAAGTATCTACCACATGCAAAGGAGCGACATTTCCGCTCAACGTACGCTAAGTTTGCCAATTCTCCCTTTGGCGCTGCTTTGGGTCGTGAATTCCGTAACTGATCAGCAACTATAGTCATCTTGTCAACTTTAAACTTGGTGGGCTTCTTTGTGGGCGGGGAAACCAGCGAGCTTCTGCGATGGTTCAGCTCTGCCCAGGTGGCGAGTGTGGCGCGCCCTGCCCGGACCAATTCATTCGTCATCGTTTTCATCTGGATGTAGCACGCTATAGGCGTGCCGCCAGGCAGAACCTCTTCAGTTTTCATTAAAGGGCACCTCTCTCTCTCTCTCTGGCTCTTCGCTAGCTGTAGCTCAAGAACATCTCTGGCCGCGGTCTGGCGTATATTGCGACGCGGCCGACGTCGCAGAGAGGAGGAAAAGTATGGCCGCCGCGCGTGTTGAGCGCGACGCGAGGACTGCCGCCGAAGCGGCCCTCCTCTAACAACCACGATACCGCGAGAACAGCAAACAAAACGATACGAAAAATGGTTCGGGCTCGCGCGTGGCACTCGCTAAGCGCGTCGCCGGCGAGCCCGCGCCTGGCCGAGAGTCATGTCGATCGGGGATGGAGATAGTTGGCACCCCTCTCGAGCCGCCAAAGAGACCGCGCCCGCGGGGGCTTCTCTGTCCGCAAGGTAAGAAGGGGGGGGGGGGGGGGGTGCCGCCGAGAAGGACTCCCAAGAGAAGAGGTGTGGTCCTCGGGCGAAGAACAAGTGACCCACATCGTGCAACGGCAATGGCCGGTCTCTTCTTTCCCTGGTTTTCTTTTCTTTTTTCTTTTTAGCTGAACTTGGACGTCCTAGGTTTCGGCTGGCGTGGCTGAATGAAGGGAACTTGAACCGCGTACGCCGCGGTATATATGTTGCGGCAAGCTGCCGTGCTAATGGTGGTCACCCAGTAGCTCTGGCAGCCAGCTCTGCGCGCACAAACGCGCACCATACATGCGAGCGTATATATTTGTATCAGGGTGGCGCGTGCGGCTTTGTTGCGCGCGCGTAACGTCATAGGGCCCAATATATGCTCGCGCATTGCAGTGGCCGGTGCGCGCTTCCTCTCCCGATACGGTTGCCGCTCGGCCGGCTCTTATACCGTCCGTGTTTTGAGACTCGCGTGTTTCGAGACTCGAGAACAATTTGCGCTCCCAATCTGGCGCACCTCGTCGAGCGACGCGGAGCCCGCCTGGTTACGAATTCGAACTGTACATTGGTCCGCGTGTGTGCGAGTGTCGTACGCATAAATCATCCGCGATCATCTAACGCAGTATAGTTATAGGACTCGAAAGTAGAGGTTCAATGGTGGCCGCTCATTACCAGTCCCAAAGAGAAGCATCAGCAAGAGACACGCATGCCCGCAGGTTTGGAGAACCACGGTCTAAATATAGCACCAATAATTTTTATATATTTTAGCACTATATTATGTATTTTATTTGTTTTTCCAGTAAATGCATTCAGAAAGACAAGTATCGCTTCGTTCTTTGAGCAATAACTGCGAAACTATAGATAGCAATAAAATAAAATAAAATACCTAGCGCTCGCGTTTATTACCGTCGATCTCAACAAGGAACAGCTCGCTCAAACTATGGGCGATCGAAACATCGTACTCGACGATTATGCTCGAGTATACATTAGCGTCGATGATCACACATCGTACCAAATGAAACAACCACCTTTTTTTTCTAGAATAGCTCGACAATAGCGGTGAAATAAAATAGCCGCGATAACAGCGATTTGATACATGCATAGAAGTATTCTTCAGGTATAATTTGAGAGCGCTATTCAAGAGTGGTACACGTTGTTGAATTGGTGAAAAAAACGCAAGCGATACATTTCTCCTCAATATATCCGCCTCCTAAAACTCAGACGAATGCTTTGCGGTGAGGTCGCCTGTCTGTCTCTTTGTAAATTTACTTGTCTTGTGCACAAATTGAAATTATCCATAAATGCTCGTCTGGTATTTTAGCACGAAAGAAAGATTCAGCTAGTTCGTGTGACACGCCTAAGTTTTTTCTAGCATGTTTGCCTCGGTACGCAGTAGAAGCTGTGCTGGTCACCAAAGGTGCAGAGGAGACGTTCGATAGACTCCTCACACCCGCAACTGTCGCCCGAACGTGTGATGACGCCCATCGCAATAAGCAACAAATAGATCACCCGAGGAACGAATAGATCTCAACGAGGAACGAATAGATCCCACTAGATCATCTTGAGTCAAGACAATTCTCAGTGACAAAAGCACTCGGACCGTTTAGTCACATGAGGCACAAGTTCAGAAAGTGATACGCTCATCACTTCAGTTCCTGAATTCGACAAATCTCCGTGAGCCAGTGGTCTCGATGCGCATCTCGGGAAAAAGCAATGTCCTCAATGTTTCCTCACCTTTCTTCCTATCTTTTACTGCCCTATCTTTCTTCCTTCCTATCTTCCTTCCTATCTAATGCTGTGCACAAGGCCTTGGCCTTGTGCACAGCATTCCTTTATTCTCAGTTCGACACGCTAACACACCTTCCCTCGTTGCCGCGCCCACTCGCATTACACCCTCTACCCTTTAGAAGAACCCCACCTATATATACTGTGGCGAGGAAAGCATACGCCGCCTTGAAGAAGACAAGTCCACTTGTCGAAACGTTGGCTCCTGCTTTCACCTTGTTCTCGTTTTGCTCATCGTCTTGCATTTCCATCTCCGGCATTCCCCGTGTTTTTCCTATCTTTTCGTCACTTAATCTCTTTTCCCCTGCCTAAGATAGCAAACCGGACGTTTTATGCAACTCCCCCCCTCCCATTGTGTTTGCGTGTGTATGTGTGTTGGCAAAGACACACTGGTACGTACGCGTCCAGATTCGGCACCCATAGAGCAAAGTAATATGGCTGGAGTAAGATACGGTGCCAGAACAACATTCACCAAGCGAGAATGCGACCCGTAAACAATCGTTCTAAATGGGGAGAGATACGCTAGACTAAAAGACAGGCGCTTGAAACGATAGGTTTTGTCGACGTGTTCAAGCTTTCCTACTGTAACGCAAAGCACAGAGTTTATTTAGACACAAGGCGAACGGATGCCAACACCTGAAGCGAGGGTTCTACGCTTAAATGCTTATTTCCCTGTTAAAATGGTTTCAAAACCCATAAATGCTATCGTGAGACAACCTTTGTACCGATTTGAATTTCTTGCGCTGGTTGCATTTGAGAGAGAAAGTCAAATTCTAGCGACTCCAAGAAGAAAAGGTTTTATTTAGGATCTCGATTTCTTTTTTAACAAACATTCGCTTTCAAAAACGTTTCAGAAAAATTTAAGCACAAGCTTTACGAATCCGTATTTCTTCACCAAAAACAGATATCGCAGTGGTTCAAACTGGTAGAGCATACAAAGCGAACAAATTCAAAATACGAGTTCACAGCTAGCTTATGTGAAATTGCTACTATGCTTACGATGGTATTGCAAAATTCCTGTACTCACAAATTAACGGTATATTGGAGAGCGGTGTGTATTATGCGGCGATTTCGCCCGCTTTAGATGGCCTAAAACGTGCTGTTTACATAATTTCGATATAATTATTTATTACTCACTTGCAGAGTTGAAAACCTTCAAAACTTGGCACTTGAGTTTTCTTTCGTTAACTACGCGAAATTATTAAATTCACAGGAACTCACCCAGCAGATAGAGGTTTGCTCGTGCCGAAACACCCGCTAAATTCGCAAGCGGTGGCCGAGAGATTTTGTTGCCGCTTGTATACAGTCAAACTTTTGCAATGAGCCGAACAAATAAGGATATGCTCGTACACCAGCACGGTTATTTAGGACAGGGCGTATCGATTCACCCAACTGTACGACATGTGACGAAACAGGAGACATTGAACACTTTCTGTGGTCGAGCCCGAAATACCGAGATGAAAGAGACACTCTTACGGAGAACCTGCAAGAAAAGGACATTCCGCATGCGTGCCTGGAACACCGTGTGTGTCCAAAAGAATCAGTTATAGCCCGCAAAGAAGCTTCACGTCTCCTTATCACATTCTTAAGAGAGACTGGCTTGATGGACGTATGGTGAAACACTGCAGTGGTATTGCAGGAGGCGCTCGGGCGGAGCAATTTCCGTCCCCGATCGCCAGGCTCAGCCGGCCTGTTGCTACTACCTACCAGCACCACTACGAACGTGAGAATAGTTGGTATTCCAAAACCGGTACGTTATTACATTAATGCAACAGCAGTTTTCACAGCCGTGGTGAACGAGACGGACGCACGTCTTTTCGGTAACAGGGTCTAGTTTGTATCCCTTAAGAGAGAGAGAGAGAGAGAGAGAGAATTGCGCGGGAGTGATTTCAAATAGAAACTACGGTTATTTTACCCAACACTTTCCATGGCCTCATTGTTATCTGCTGGTTATTGTCTGCCGGCTTAACGCGGTTGCGACTAACAAAGGTCGGTCCCCTCGGTTGCCCTTCTCCTCGTTCACTGTGCTTTTCCCGTGCGTTTTTGTCATGAATTCGCAGTGGCTCTGTCCTCGTGTAAGCACCGGCCGAAGCACGCCGAGCAGACTTTCCTCCCGCCTCAAGCCTCGCAGCAAAGAGTCGAGCTATCTCCGCAAAATCAGTGTGCGTGTATGTGGAAAACTTTATTGAAGATAAAAAAATAACGGAAAAGAAAAGGCTGCCTGAGTGTGGGGGCCTCGGTCCCGAGCTCCACTGGCGCGGGCTGCTACCCGGGCCCGATCTAGGGGAGCTGTTCGCCCCTGCAGATCGGCGGCTTCGCCCAAAGCAGCGCAAGGCGCGTACTGTATACACGTGACAGTGGGCGTGGAACAACCAACGGCGGCGAGGCAAACGTCAAGCCAAGGCGAGAAACGTCTTAATTTTCTGTCGCCTCGCGGAACCTGGCGGGAGGCAATTAGCTGCCCGAACGGGCCATCCTGCTGGCCCCTCGCTTCCTTAATTATTCCATCAAATAAAAAACAAGAAGAAGAAAGTATCGTGCACTTAGCCGGTACGCCTCGCTGCGAGCGCCGTACGGCATCGGCGATCGCCGTTCGGTGTCAGCCTTTACACATACGTCTTCATTCCCAATTGTGTGCACGGATGTATTCCGCGAACAGTCCAGAAAAGCGCCGACCGCACTTGGCGCGCCGCGCCTGCCTTTGAAAAGCACCTCCGCGCGAGCGATACCATCGGCGAGCGAGCTTAATGAGCGCTGCGAGATTGTCGCTAGCCGTGCTAGATTCACTTACAGTAGGACGCTTGGAAAGCCGAAGGCGCGGTGACGTTCCCTCTCTTTTTTTTCCCTTTTCTTTGCGAACGGTTTTCTCTTTTTCTATTTCGTTACTCATTTTCTATCCTCTATTCCTGATACGATCCTCCTCAACACACACGTCGACACACTTTACTTATAGTGATTCTTCCTAGGTGCCGAAGGAATGGAATCTGTTGAGGCGGTACGCGCGCGTGAAAGCAAACCCTCAGGAAAGAAGTCACGAGGTTCATCGAGCAAAAGTGGTATCGCTGCAGGTGGGACCAGGAGGAAAGCGCGTCTTCTGCATGAGACACTCGCAGTCGTGCAGTTTGCGTAGCTTCCACTTCTGAATTGAGGAATTTCTGAGCACTGAATTGCTGACCTCAATTTGAAAAAAAAATTATATATATATATATATATATATATATATATATATATATATATATATATATGAATTTACAACCGACTGCGTGCTCGGCAGTAGAGGTGTGCGCAAAATTATCCCTACTGCATCGCCGTCATCGTTCGTTTTTCACTAGAGTACCGGGCGCACTCTTACCTCCTGTGGCTATCGTGATTGCCATAAACATTATCAACACTGTTTCTTTATCTATGTTATTATTGGCTTGTTACATACTGCCGAATTCACCGTCGTCTCTTGCATTCTCTTGATTGCGGAGCACAAATTCATGGCGACGTGCGCTTTGCAAACGAGGGCGTCAATCGAGTCATCGCGCGTAGTAAAGCGCCAGCATCGACACCGCTCCTACAGATCGACTGGTAATGTGGAGAATATTTGCATTATTCCATTACGTTATAATAATGCCTTATACTCTTACGTGTATCATTGTAGTAAATATGTCCACGTTCAAGGTTTTAAGTTAAGTTTTCGAATCCTGCACACAAGAAAATACTGCACCCTTGCGGGTGTGTTGGCTATCGAAACATCCATCTTACACCCTTGGTTTTTTGCAATTTTCGACATTGGTTGTATTTCTTAGCATAACACGCTTAGCGCACCTCTGCATGGTGTTATGCGAGAAAGATGTTTGCGTTATAGAATTTACGAATGCTCAGGCGCTCCGACTTTTCAAGCAAGTAAATAAAAAAAAGAACGCACGCGCTCTTTCCCAAGCAGTCTGTGCATAGCCACTGTTTGAGCACGTCACAGCAGTCACAGTAGGCTATGGATATAATCCTACTGCTTTGTATATATGGCGTACAGGATATTGTTTCATGTGATGCATCATCCTTCCTATTACAAACACTGCGTGACACGCATAACGGGGGCCCAGTAAACATCGTGCTTGACCAGGCGTATGGTTTGTCCAACTTTCTTAATGATTAGGGGCGCAGCTTTCACCCGCCGCCACCTTACCGGCCACTCGAACAGCCCCGATTGTGAACACTGTCAGACGCCTGAAAGGCTGTGGGCGTACGCCTGTCGGAGGACGCTACTCTCGGTCCATGGCCTCGTATTACTGCAATTGCAATGTGGACAACGAAAGCGCTGTTGAAGTTCCTGCCTGACAACACGAGCGGCTACGTCTAATGTGCATAAGCACTCGCCCACTTCTCGTGTCCTCCTCATCATCCATCCCAATACACGCATTTACTCCCCTTTCCTCTTCCCCATTGCAGAGTAGCCGGCTAGAGCGCGCCAGCTCAGGTCGACCTATCTCTGCATGTCCTGACAATGAGGGCCCTGCTGTACTATCTCCACTGCTTTGGTGGGATTATTATGCGAACATCGTGCAACCTAGGGAAGAATGCGAGGACCGTGAAAGGACCGTGAACGTGGGTTTTGTTAGATGCCCCAACGAGTAGCGCTTCATTCTTAGAACTTGCGTAAGCCAGAAGTGCTCGGTCCTCCTGTCCTGTCCTCTTCTCATTTAACTGTACATGTATTACCGAAAAAACAAAAAAGTTCTATTTTAACTTGAGTTATATAGAAGCAACGAGGAAACATTTCATAATTCAGATACAATCAAAGAAAACAAAGCAGCAGTCGAGGCTCTCAAGTATATAACTCAGCCCCCCCCCCCCTCATCTATACTTATCTGGCGGCCACTTTAGGTGGGTCCTTTCCTTTATCTGTCTGCTGGAGGCTGTTTGCGCGCGTGAGGGGCGCTGTCATTTAGAACCACGGGCAAATATGCCCCGTTTCTATTCTAGGAGATCGCGGTCTTAATTAGTTTCCTCCACTTGACCTCATCAGTCCCGCCATTTCTTTTCCTCGGTTCCTCGGTCTTGAGGCCTTTACGGAAACGGCCTGTCCACCTCTTCATAGATGCAAGACAGCATCGCTTCCTCTTGCCACCGCAGTCAATCATCATTGTCTCTTTGCCGGTACTTTGTTGCCATGTCAGCGACGTTCGGCCACTTCGCGAACGCGGTCGGTTTCGAACGCCCGTTTTTTCCTGGTTTTTCCACTCATTCATCTCAGCATCCTCGTTTCGGCCCCGTGCGCATGCGATCTGAATGTTCGATTTGATTTGATGTTGAATTCTTTCAAACGAAAGGGGAAGCCAAGGCAAAAGGCGGTAGGCCTGACTGGGCCTTGGCTTCCTGTTAGAGAAAGCAGCACACATATCCAGTGCGTATATAACAACAAAATGCGCGTATAAACCAAATGCACAAATTGATATAAGATAACAGAAAATACATTGGTTTTGTAAATAGAAAATATCACGCACACGCACACGCACGCACACGCACGCACGCACACGCACGCACACGCACAGACACACGCACGCACACACAGGCACACACAGGCAAAAAAAGAAAGGAAACTTGTCCTGCACCAGCTGTTGAGACTATATACCGAGCGAGAAGTACAAGAAGATCCGAGGGGCGCGATTTTGCTGCACACAGCCTCACACGAAGCGAGAGACAATGATATCAGAGAAAACATAGGGGCCGTTATTTGTTAAGCTTAAAGGAAGTTTAAGCTCGGGGACCAACTCCGATGCCGCCTTTGTACAAATACATGTAAAACGCAAAAAGGATTTTTTATCAGGCAACGCCTGGACTGACATGAATGAAAATTGTAACATTTGAAAGGGAGACTTAAGTTCTAGTGACCGTATAGGAAGCAGAATTATTATTTATGACCCGCAATGTTTTTAGAAAGATTGCCGAAAATCGGTTAAGCTTAAAAAACTTGGAAGCACCAAGTTCACAAATCCGTTACACTGCACCAAAAATAGATACCACAGCTATGTAAACTGCACCTGTTAGAGAAACGAAATCGGAAATTAGATATACGAATTTACAGCTTGCGTGAATGTTCTACAATGAGAGACAATTTGAGAGCCTTGTATAATACATCAAATTTTTTTCCGCTGTGGATGTATTATTAGAGGCAGTATACAGAATACTGATATTTTCTGTTGCCGAGTTAAGTTGTTGTAAACATGTTTTTTTTTTTTTCATTTTGAAATTTTGCGATTTCTAACAATTGAAAGCATATTTAGCGCCAGCAAACAAGGACGGAAGGGAGACGACACCACAATGCGCTAACTTCAGCAACTTGATTTTCAGGAAATACACCTATATAACCCATGCACAATGGCGCCACCTCATCCAAATGTTAACCATCCAAAAAAGCCGTCTCCTTATCTAACAAGTCGACCGAAGGGGCACTAACACACGCATCACTATTCCGCCAGATAGCCTGAGCCTCAATAATCTCTCGCACGTATTTATCTTTGTGCTTCGCAAGAACCCGGCAGGATCCATACACCGGCGCACAGTCCATACACCGGCGCACAGTAAATATGCTTTCAGTTTACCAACACGCCCAACAAATGGCAATTCTAAGAATTATTATTGAAAATTTTACAGCCTAAATGGAACGTTCGCTTCCTACAGTCACTACACTTATTTTTTTTTCTAAATGCAACAAACCTCATCAAGTTCAGTGCAATGGTTGCCGAGAAAAACGATTTCTCCGTTACCAAGTATTTATTTAAGAGGTCCCGAGCTAAAGCTTGCTCTTAATTGAAGTATAGAAATAATAGCGTAAATGGAAATGAAAGTGGACGAAAATATACCTTGCCGCACGCAGGGACCGAACCCACAACATCCGCATCACTCGTGAGTTTCTTTACCAATTAAGCTATGCGCGGCGGCAATCCCACCCACCTGCGCACTTTCTGAGGTGTTTCTTCGTGCATTCGAGGCTAGTCTTGGGAGTGTTAGGCAGCGCCGCTCCCGGCCGATCGAGGCGGCGGACATCGAACGTCCTTTTACCCGCAGGCGTCACGCAAAGTACGTGAGCTTAGGAGCAAGCAGCTGGTCAGTAAGCCCTCGTTTTTCAGGAGACTGGACCGAGCTGGCAACTAAGTTTATTTTCTGGAAGAAGATATACCGCTAAGTGACGTGCCAGTCTTCCTGGTTGTAGCCCCGGGCGAGAACGGTTGCTGGGGGATAACCGTACGAGTGGATACCCCCGGACTTCGCCCTCCGTCTAGCCCAGTGTTTCACCCCCAAATGGGTCACGACCCTTTCTTCTCGGGGTCACGGAGGTTCAGACTATATGTATGTACATTATGCTTGCCGAAACAACTGAATTTTCACTGTCGGTGGCCATACTCTTTCAACGCCGTTTTATTTAAGATTGATATAAGCATATTTACCACGCCTAGAATGACGTTAATTATGCAGAGTGCCACATTAGTTTAGGCCACAAGATGGACGTCGAAAGGGCTAGACAAACGGTGATGTGAACCTTCGATCTTCACAAAGAAAACTTCACCACGACACGGTTTTCCAATCGCCGACAATTTCTTGTCTCACCGAAACTGCAGAATTGGGTTTCAGCAGATATGGTTGCGTCAAGAAACGAAATACGTTATTCTCATTAAAACACACAATTAACTCAATCCCTGTTAAAAAAGTAATTAACAAGTTATTTTGGTAGCTCTTTCTTCTGCGGTTAATGTATTTTAAATAAATTAAAAACAAAAACAAATTGTAAAATAAAAGTAAAGGGGGAAGTATATGCGTGCGGGAGGGGGAGGGGGGATTGTCCAATGATAGGTTTTGAATTACTAAAAGGGCTCACGTGCTGGAAAAGTTTGAGAAACACTGTTCTAGGCGGTACTCAAGCTGCGTCCAGGGTCAAAATGCATTGTGGCGGGTGTCACACGAACGGTGTTCTCGTCTGTCTTGCGTTCCTCCTCTTACTGCACCTCAGTAGCTTAACATTCAAAAAGTGCGCGTGACATCGATTCTATCCCCACATAGCACTGCTGCCCACAAAAAACGATTGAGCAGGACGTAAGCGATACCAGAAAATTTTCTAGTCGGATGCTGGTTGTTCGCACAACGTGATCGCGAACCCCTATGATGACATTGTGTACTGTTACTGCTGAAGAGCATATGGCTTCGCGTTCTAGGCACTTATATTATGAACGCAGTTGTGGCGCAACGTGACCATTCCGGTTTACATCACACGTGTCAAAAAAAGTTGAGCTAGCAAGCCACCACGCACGAGAAAGCAGTGTGGTCAGCCATCGCCATAAAAAAAAAAAAAAGAAGTTAATATTATTGGCAAGGCCGTATGAGAACAATACGAGAATATGTTGAAAAAGTTAACGCAGTGAAGAATGTCGCTTCCCTTCTGACAAGCCAGAATACATTTCGCAAAGAGTTTGCATATAACAGTGTTCACTGACCTCTTGACAGGCTACATGCACCCGTAGCTAGCACCCTCTTCCTCCTCCGTATCTTGCTCCATTCGAACTCGCTTTCGGTATCGCCGGACGGCCCAGACGTCTAGTTTCAGAAACAGCGCTAGAGTTGGCAAAGAAAGCGACATGAAGTATTATGAGATAACGTAGATGATAATAGGCATGACTTCGTTTGCTTCGGCTCAAGAGTATTCCTCACGAAGAGTGATCGTACAACGGGGATCACCGAACACTTGACTTGCTCTGTCTAATCTAGCTTTCGGGGTCGTCGTCCCACCCAAACGCCTTGTGTCCATTCCACGTTCTTCAAGGAAGAACAATAAAGTTCACAACAAAAGGGATATAGCCGAATTTACGATAAGACAATCTATCCGAGAAAGCTTGACTAAGTCGGTTACTTCGGCTATCATCCAACTGATAGCCACGTGCCGTTTGTAGAATGTTTATATGTACATTAGGACGAGTGCGTTGTTTGGCTGTGCAGATAACGCTTTCAGAAACGCGCACACGACTGGGTTCACATGACCCCGTATAATGATAACCATAATAGTTCTACAAGCTGGACGTCTGCGTGAGAACGTAAAAGCACCTCGTCGGTTGTGAGTGATAGATTGCCCTGTCAGCAATTCGAAGCAACAGGGCCTGTTTATATGACCGCTGACCGTGGGTAGTGAACATATCGTGAGAAAGCCCGAAGCATCGCCGCCGAAGGGAGGGAATGACTTCAAATAATTGCGAGCAAAGTGGTCAGGTCAATCTGTGCTATCTAAACAAGCCGCATTTTGACAGAGACGCCTCGGTGCTTTCGTCGTGAGTCGAAGTATTCACTCTGCACTTCTTCAGAGCTTGGTAGAAGTCGCGCTAATGTCTTTTCTTTTCGTCTTTCTTTCATTCGTTTCTTTTTTTTTTTTTTTGGGGGGGGGGGGGGGGATACGGGAAGGTAAGTGTCCTAAGGCCGGCTATACCGAAATTTAAGATACTCTACTCAGGGATGTCAACAGGCACTAGATACACAAATACAGGTCACAAGCACAGAAAAATTAACACTGTACGGGCATTAGCGCATGCAGACTATTGCAGTACCTGGGACAGTCATTCATCACACAGCAAGGGGGAAGTGCACACAAGTAATTCTGTCTCGTGCGCTGAACAGCTTGTTGTTATTGTTTGGTGGTGGAGGCGGTGGTGGTTAGCCTACGCACTAGTGGGTACTTACTTACCCCCCTCAACCCGGTTTGATAGCAAGAGACTAGAAGACATCTTGACAGCAACCCCTGGTCCACGGATTATCACAGAAGACTTTAACCCCCCCCCCCCCCCCTATTTGGGGAAGCTCCAAAATTAACGCAACAGGCCGGCAACTGGCTTCATTTGTGTCTGATGATGGACTGTCCTTGCTTAATAATGGGAACCCTACCTTTCTACGAGGCTCATTGTACATCAGCTGCTTAGACTTGGCGCTTGTGTCCCGTCGCTTCGCTACTCGTGTGAAGTGGTTTGTAGACATTGAGACGCACGGGAGTGATCATATTCCCAGTTACCTTAAGATCAAGGGGCTGGCTAGCTGTCATTCGCCAAACACAATCCGGCGAATTGATTGGCCTACATTCGGAACCAGCACGGAAGAAGCTTTTCGCAAAGGCCTCCCTTCTGGCCTTCAAAAAACTATCAAGGAAGCAACGCAGAATGCGATGTGCACGCCGACAAGTTCTCCAATGTTCTCAGAATCCTACGCGGAGATGGAGCAACTCCGTGTGATTCGTCGGCGTGCGGAGCGAAGATACCGACGCATAAAGTCCATCGATGATCTAAGAACAGCCACACGCACGCAAAAGAAGATCCAGCGCAGAATGGAAAAAAAAAAAACTGAAGTCTCAACGGTGGGCAAATTTTGTGTATCCTTAGATCCCCAAAAACCTCTCTGTCACATATCGAGAACCCTGTGAGGCCTACATCAACGTTACTATAGACTAGCTTGCCTACATGTACTCCCCGAACAACGCGTGCCATTCAAAGCCCTGGCACTTTTCCAATGTCGAGAGGACATCGAGGTAGCGGAAGGTTTCTGTAGGAAGATTGCAGGTCAGTTAACGTGCACAGGCCCCCTTGGTACAGTTAGCATCATGCCGCATTCACGGGAGCCTTTCAGCACAAAAGAGTTCGATGCGGCTCTTGCTTTGTGTAATCGGTCGTCGTCGCTTGGACCAGATGGCATATCGTACCGCGTCTTGCGCCACCTGGGTAAGCGAGCACGAAATGCGTTGCTGGTTATATTCAATGAAACATGGCTGGATGGAAGCGCTCATCAAGGATGGTCGACAAGCCGTCCGGTAACCCTCCTTAAACCTGGCAAGTCACCACTAGAGCTGACGTCATGCCGCCCAATCACGCTGGCTATATTTGCGTAGAGAAGGTGATGGAACGCATGATCCTTGCCAGATTGGAGTGGTACCGGCAACGCTACAGTTTATCCAAACGCTATGGCCGGTTTTCGATGTCTCCGCTGCTACATTGATGATGTCATCAATCTGGTCACTTACGCCCAACATCAAAATAGATGTAAACGGTTATTTGTCGCTAGGTTTCTGGACGTAAAAGGAGCTTATGACAATGTTGCTCATGGAGCTATACTTGATGCTCTTGAATCGGTTGGTATTGGTGGCTCAGTGTAACGGTGAGGTCTATTTTTGTGCAGAGTGATGACGGTCCGACCTCCCGACATTACATACACCGTGGTGTTCCCCAAAGTCGCCTCTTGAGCCACACACTATTCAATCGTGTTCTTGTTGGCCTCGAAGAACACATACCAAGTGCTGCCCGGATATCAATGTGCGCCGATGACATCTGCGTGTGGACATTAGGTGTAACACCTCCTCAGGTGCTCGCTAGGTTTTAAAAAGCCGCGACTTCAATATGGGCGTATTTTGGCGAACAAGGTCTCCAGATTTCTCCAGATTTCATCTGAGAAATATGCGCTGGTTGCGTTTACGCGGGCGCCAATGACGACCTACGTCATGTTTATCAATGGGAAAAATCACTGTTACGCCAGGACAAGTAAGCGCTTGTCCTTGTCACTTTTCTTGTGTTCTGTATCCACTCTAGCGCTGGTTACATCATCATGGAATGCCAACTAGCCCGGTCTCACACCTTGCTATGGTTTCTCACCAGGACGCTCTAGTGCGTTCGAATTAAGCGAAAAGTCGAAGTAATCGAGATCGAATGAACACATAATCGCATGAGCATGGCGCAAAACTGCTCGGCAGTTTTTTTTTTTTTTAAGTGGTCTAGTCCAGAATGCGCCTTTAGCAGCTTTTACTAAGCTATTGTTACAACTGCAGACGAACTGGAAACGCAACAACGTTATGTTATCGTTTTCGTCTTGTTCGGCTGAGAAAATTTGCGATCGTATATTGCTGCCCCGGAAGCAAGTAAAATGCAACTCAACATGAAAACAACGTCTACAACAGTCACGAGCAAATGCTAAGGATTATAGAGAAGGCAGGTGTATACTCCTTTTTCCTAACTCTGCACACTCCAGCTGAAACTATGGGCAGTGCCAGCCAATCAGAAACGAGAATAATCGAAAGGAGAACGCCCTCTCCAATGTGAGCCGATAATCTTTCCGTTCAGTCGGCATCGTGGACCGGAGGATTAGCGGCAGAAAATGGAAATAGATCGAACTAAGTACGAGACCTGTCGTCTTGATGTCCAAGCAGAAATGTTTGAGTGCATGATTTTAAAACGAAGCCAGTCAGTGTACGAAACTTACACGTACAAGATATCAAAAGGCTGTCGCGATACTTTCACCAACAATGGCATTGACTGAGTATGCATAGTGGGGTCAAACGACTTGATTTCATAATATGATACCTCGCCCTCATTCAAGGATTGTGGGTTTGACCGATTTCCCAACACCAAAGTTGGCAAAGCAGAAATTTCATGTTTTCCAAGCCGGTGAGGTGAGTTTGTCATGTCCGTGCAAGGAACCAAAGCCTCAGAATGCACGGATCTTGGGGGCAGTAACAGAAGTTTGGGATCAATTGGCTAGAGACAAAAAATATGGCGACTCCATCCTTCTTTCGGACGCCCTTCTATTCTTATAGATAGATTCTTATATATTCTTATAGAGGTTCGGGATGCTAAACTAGGCATCATTGTCCGCTTATCAAAACTGACGTCACGTCATCCCCCCAGCAGGCGCATAAGGTCCGTGCGCACGTGTCAGCAGGTGCCGCGGACAAACAGATCGTCGCCTGACGAGCCACGCTCGGACAACGAGAAAGCAGTTACGCGCGGCCGTTGGCGGCCGCCTGCGGACTGCGTCGAGGGAGCCAAACACGACGAGCAAGGCAACGTCCAGAAGAAAAGTGCGACATCCATAATAAGACAAAGGAGGTCGTGCGACGCCGTGACTGCTCGCGCTGCAACGGCACATGTGGTGGCCACAGCGCTCAGCGGGTCGCGGTGTCCCCGATAGAGTCCGCGTGGACGTAATTATCTCACACTGGCCGCCGCTGCCCGGAATGAGGGTAACGAAGTCTCTCCGAGAGCGAGCCGAGGGGGGAGTCTCGGCTCGGATCGGCTACGATCTCCGCAAACGCTGCTTAGCTAAATAACCGTGCAGCGCTGGGAAACGTAGAACTGCGATGGGAACGGGCGAATCGCACTGAATTGCAGTGTTCATTGTCGATACAACCCGCGAGCCGCATCGGCCGTCTGCTCCCAAGAACGATGAGCAGACGATGATTTAATAACAAAATCTAGAACTTGGACGGGAACGCGCGAATCGCACTGCGTTGCAGAAATCGTCGTTGACACAATCGGCGAGCCGCGTCGGCCATTTGCTCACTAAGAACGGTGAGCCAACAATAATTTAACACGCGCCACATGAACTATTTGCATGTCTTCGCCTTCAGCAGGATATCTTTTTGCGTGTTCACTTGACAAACACAACAGCCGCGTTGCATACAGAAAGGACGCTAGGAACGCGGACTCGCGTGTCTCTAAATTGACAGACGTATACAAGCCGAAGTCAAAGGCCCGGAGACTCCGCACTACTTTCTCCCGCGGACTAGCGACAGTCTCGGCATTACTACTCGTAGATTTCGGAATGCTGCACGCTTTTACCGAGACTGCAGGCGACGACCACCAGGCGGCTACTATGCGTATACTTCTCACTGGCCTATCCTCTTATTCGCTTACTCGACTCGCTGGTGGCGGCGGCGCCTGTAAACGTTGGCACTGGCTTCGCTCTCTCTTTCTCTGTTATTTACTAGCACCTACACACCCCTCCTTTCAACCGACCTAGACGCCTACCTGCTCGATACTCTTCCAGGAAAGGAAAGGGGTCACGTGGAAAAGCGTTCCTCCGCGCGATCTCGCAGCCTTCCTATATAACGAGGTGGTGATATCGAAAAGGGCCCCTTCCACCATTTCAAACAAGGAATAGCAAGTCACAGACAAGAACTGTTTGGAGGACGATCTCTGATTCTGTTAAAGCAACATATCCCTTAATATAAATATTAGAAAAGTTGCCGCATTCAGTTAATCAGCAAACTAATTAAAGCAGTCTGCCTCTTACCTGGTGCCCGCCGTAGCCCCCAATATAGTCCCAGGGCTAAAATAAATTTAAAGCAAGTTAACTTCTTTTAAAAATGTTGGACCTCCTAAACAAAACACCCAGAATTTCGCCGACATTAAGATAACATCAGTCGGTGTGTATAGTTTACGGGATCGAAATATAGATATTTTTTATTACCGTGTGTACGATACTCATGGAATGAAACGCGTTAATTTAGTACGCGTACCTTTGTTTCCGCCGTCTCGAGTTCATGTGACAGTGCAGTTTCGGTTTCTACGCTTAGATCAGAGTCTCTACCACCTTCAGCGACGTGACATCACACTGTCGAGCATTTGCGCTCGTTCGGCGTCTCATTTTAAAATTTTCCTGTCGGATTTCATTACGTCGGCACAGTAGGTAACATGTATATCTTCCCCCGTAAAATTTGCCAGAATCAGTGCCACGTTTAGACCTGGCTAAATATAAACAAAACACCCAACGTCACTGTAATCAAGGCACACATATACCGCAGCAACTCGGTGTCGAACGTTGAGCCGCCAACGGCAACTGCGTCCCCAAAAGATCGTTTTCTGTTCTTCCACTTTGCTGCTGGTGGCTGCCTCACCAGAAAGATATGAAGGAAGATGGACACCGAAACTCTTTCCCAGAAGAGCGCTCACAAGCGTCAGTTGAGCGTTGATGTCGAAGAGGGTAGAAAGAAAGAAAGAAAGAAAGAAAGAAAGAGAAAAGGCGTCGTCCGTTCCGCATGTTATTAGACTATATGCGGGCCTCACGTGTGGAGTGTCCTTGAAAAAAAAAAAAAAGGCCGCGCCGGTTATACGAGACGATGCTTTCCCGCCAGGCCTCCTTTCTTGGCGTGGCTGAATGGGGACAGCGCAACAGACATCGACGACCACGTAACACGTGTCTGATGGAGGAGGGAGAATGCGGGCTCGGCTGGACCGTCCTTACGCGCCGCGTCTCGCTGAAACCGTGCGGGAAGCTATATGCAGCTCGCGCGAGTCACAAAAAATAAGACGCCGCGGGGCTGGGTGGTGCAGAGAGTTTCCTACAAAAAGCACTAGGGGCAACCCTGGCACTGCGATCGTTCAGTTACCACGGTACTTAAGAGTAGTACAGTTTACTCCGGTTAATTCGACTTTTCGCTTAATTCGAGTGCACTGGAAAGTCTCGGTGAGAAACCATACGTTGCTATCGAAGGAACTACGAACGCGAAAGTACGCTGCTTCGGTTAATTCGACCCCCACTGGTGATTCCTCAAGCGCGCAGCGGTTACTAAAAGCTTCAAAACATAAAACAAATTAGCAGACGACGATATTGATTTTCCTAGTGACGACGGTTACGGCAGCAACCTGTCCTCCGGTGATGATTATTACTTGCGCGGTGCCTGAGCGATGTCTTTCTTGCAGATTTTGTCAGCACCGACGACAGTGTTCAAGTCTGTGGGCCGATGACTACAGGTATAGTTATTGGAATGCTGTACTGAAATAGTTTGACGTCGATGACAGGCTACTTTAAGAAAAAAAGAAAGGTTGAAATCATTCATTTTGCAGTCCTTTGCTAATTCGACCGAATCTTGCGGTCCCGGAAGGATCGCATTAACGGGAGTCGACTGTAAAGGAATTAGATCTAATGTACACGTGTTTGTGCCTTCAAACATCCTTGTGACGTTATCACGATTCCTCTTTCTATATTTCCAAGCATTCACAGTTTTCTCAACACCTCAAATCAACTAGTATTTTCGCGCACGTATAATCACGAATTGTTTCATTTATAACGCAACATTTTTCAAAACTTATAAATTCGAACAGCCACAAATTCTTCTGAAGCTAGAAGGACGAAGCTTAGGCAAACGCATATAATGCCCTTCAAGCCATTCCTGCAGCTGAACTGCCATACTTGCAGCTTCGGTAGGCACCCCTTAAACAAATAATGCGTGATATTCAATTGCATATCTACATACGCTTTAATGAGGGCAACATATAGTCAGTAAGAACACAGCAGTATCTCTCTAATGATTTCTCTATAGTGAATTGGCACCAAATTTCCCTCTCCTAATTTTTGCAGGAAACTACGCCTCGAAGGACAGGATACGAGGCATCACTGCGCGGATCAACAGTTCTAAGGTATCTCCGAGACCATTTTTCAAGCTTTGCAACGGCAGCGGCAGCGTGGCGATTTTTTTCCGGCGTTTAAAGAAATCCCGCGAAATATGAAATAAAACCACGTGACTGCCCTCATGCGCTATTGTATCGCAGCGCTCGTGCAACGTGCCTCGAGCCTGTCGCTCCTCAGGGACGACGGCGTTTCCTTTCCGTGTGCCACCGCCCGAGATGCAGGCACACTGTGAAGCCGGTGCCTACAGCCCCGGCCGCTCACTTCGCCACGGTCCGCGCGCACGGTTCTTCCGCTAATAGAAAGTTTCTAATAGAAAACGGTGGCGTGTTCTGTTTATTGTTTCATACCTCTAAAACGTGTTTAAGCCAGTGTACATTATACACTGCTGTCCGTGGATTCAACACACGTCTTCGTGCGTTCTTGCTTTTGTGTAACCAACCTTCCCTTGTAATCGAAATTAGACGCAACTCATAGGCATGCTTATCATTTTCCGTTTGTACGCTGTTTTTGTATCTCTCCCAGCTTTCGAGTGCGTTCAGTTATTTTCAGCTGTACATCTTTATGAATGCTTTTTTTTTTCTGTAGTGAATTACGGCTGCCGTTTCAGCAACACGTGGATTTACACATTTAGTTTGGTTTATCGTGTTGAGCATTTCGTAAAATTTTAGAGGTATTTGGATACATTCAGGTATGTACAAGTGGCGTATATGTACACATGTACAAAACATTCCGTGTGTGTACTCTGCTGCTTTCCGTGCCGAGAAAATGGGACACGAACCTCGTCAAGATCTTTGTAGAAGTCTCCATGTAGTTGCTCGGAAGCACGTTCCCTACACCAGTACTCACCACCTAATACACCCAGAAGCATACTCACACTGTAAGACATGTACCACGTGCAGACCCGCATCACATTATATGGGCATGCCCATCAGCTCCAAACGATATCAGACACAGCATAAATCACAATGCTAAAATAAAAACCCCTGAGCAGTGGGAGGCTATACAGCTATAATGCTGCTATAATACTGTACTGTATTATACTATAATGCTGCTATAATACCATAACACCGCTACGGCGATAATGCCCAAAAGACCAGCTCTGGGCTGTCCGCTTGGCGGAGGACGCCGCTACGGTTCAAGGCCTGGCTTGCTTCTGACGAAAAGGCGAGCTTTGCACGACTAGCCTCCCAGCATCTGCGTTTCCCTTTCGAACCCAGCAGGGACTTTTCAATAAAGACGTTTTATCTCTCTCTCTCTCTCTTTTGTGAAGCTGCTAGCACAGCGGCTGTATTTTTGTTGATGTATTTGTTCCTTTTCTAGCATATTCCTGCTGTTTCCGTAAGAAAAAAATGCTGAATAAAAAATAGTAACATAAAGAGACGCCTAAAGGAGTAGACAAAAAACATTAGAGGACGCTTAAGCTTTGCCTTTAACAGTGGAACGCGATAGCGTTCTAAGATCCCTGACTGCTTCACACGCTTCCCGGCCACTGGAGCGTATATAACTGTAATGTTTACCGGAAAACGCTGGCCGCGGACGCTATGCACGAAGGCGGGCTTTGTGGTAGAAACGCGGCCTCTTGCGTGGGCCGCGATGCGACGGAGGCGAGCGCCATCTGGAAGTGTTGCAAGGAACCGCGTTCGAGGCTCCGTGGCCTCCAAGACATGCGCGCGCCGAAGCACGCAAATGGCGGACGCCGCGACCGGTCTGTGAATTGTAGAAACGCTGGAAAAGGGGTTTCTTTGAGTTTTCGCGTAACAAAATTATGTTTTCTCGTATAGTCAAATTACAATCCGAGAGCTGTCATGTCTGTAGGGTGTGTGTTTCGTAGCTTACGATTTCTCCACGTATTTTACCTTGAGAAATTCAATTAGTTCAGTAAATTCCTTGCGTGACATGGAGGGCCTGGGTATGCGTGGCTCAAAACTCTTTTTGGGGCGCCGGACGCAGGACGCCGACGCCCGGATTTTCTGCGACACGGACTCTTTAACCCTATTGCATTAAAGATTCCACTGGCTACTTCTTTTTCGGGAAAGAAAACACGTAAAGACACGCAATCCCTTCAATACGCGTTATAAAAACGCATTTTCAAAGCATCAAGGTGGTTTCCCAGTACTCAGAATCACCAGTATGTCAAGAGAACCGCGTTGTGATGAAGGAACAACTTTTAGATTTCAGCTCCCGACAGCTCTCGGAAATCTAGTTGCATGAGAGGAGCAGTTACATTCGCGCCAGAGGTGTCACAAGCGCTCCGTTGCTTCTAATAGCAAATATCGCGATATCTGTGGGTCCGCGTCCTGTAGTGAACTTACTACTCCGATTGCACTAGTGGGCATGCGGTGACGTCATTTTGGCCGCCATGTCGAGTCAACCACATAACCAGCACGATGAAATTTATCTCGATTCACTTATCTCCGTCGGTAGCACAATGGAAGCTGTGAATAGGGCTACGAAATGACGTTACGTGAATGCCTCGCTCTTCTACAGATAGCGCGTTAGGCTTGCAGCGAACACCGTTCCACAACGAGCACACCTCTCCGCCGGCCCACAACTTCTCGTGAATGAGATGTGTACAGTTCTTGCGCGGAGTTCAAGTGCTAGACTGTCTATAACGCTGCGCTTAAGTCTGCAATGTGGCCTTCGCCGTGTGTACCCTTCTTTCTCTCGAATTGCTCGCCACCATCTTCATGGGCAACTTTACCAGCATGATTACAAAGGATAGAGTATCACGCCAGCAATTAACCCCAAAACACGCGACGCGCGCTCAGAATTATATATATATATATATATATATATATATATATATATATATATACAAACACAAACACACACACACACATTCACGACCCAACTCTCCATCGGCGGCCCCTCCGGAGGTGATACAACGAGTCTTTCGTTTTCGTATTTGTTCCTATCGAGAGCGCGATTGCATTTCTCCCTCCTTTGCGCGGCGGCAGCTTCGCTTCGCGCTCCTCTCCACCAAGACGGCGCAGCCTGCGGCAAAAACGCGATATCGACGAGTAGATCCTCAATGCCCTCGAGGCGCGCCAGTTCGCGCCGAGCAATTAGACCATCCGAGGTGACAGCGCCGATGAGAGGCGAGCATGTCGCGAGAGCGACGCCTCTGCGAAGGCTAAATGCAAGCGGGATCAGCGCGGCGAAAAATGGGCGCTCCTCTCTCTCTCTCTCCTTCTCTCTCTCTGCCTGTCTGTCTGTCTGTCTAGGAAATGCGGCCCGCAGCAGCTCCCCGTGCGCAGCTTCTGCCGAAAGTTAGAAGGCCTTCGCGTGCGAGTGAGTAATTTGTTGGGTTTCAAGGAGCGCTAAAGAGAAGTAGTAAGTGAACAGGAATGCTTACCGTGGGGGCAATTTCGATTTCACTATTCAAGAACAGGTGTGAAAACGCAATAATAATCTCATTAGATAACCGTAGAACCGATTTGAAAGAAATTAGTTGCATTTGACAGATATGTGAATTCTACCGACTGTAAGAAGCAGAACGTTACTTCGAGGCCTCGGATACTTTACAGACTCGAGTAGAAACAGCGCATATATGGACTGGAGTTGAGAAACAGGCAGACAAGGACACCGACTAACAAACACGTGTTTACTGCCAGTGCCGCTGTCTGTACCTTTCTTAGGTCCTGCTCAAGTCAGGAACCAACCAGTGCAAATGTGTACGCCGCTGCTTTACAATGTTGCCGAATATTGGTAAGCTATAAGCAAAAAAGCAACAAAAGAAATTACGAAAGCAAGAAAAATTGATGCACAAAGACTTAAAAACTTAAGTCTGCGCCAAAAACATATCGCAGTTCTGTGAACCGCATCTGTTGCACCATCCGAATCGGACATATTTCACATTAAGTTTATAGCTACATGAAATGTTTACGTATGCTTACAAAGGTTTTGCGAAAGTCTTATACTCACGAAAGAGAGAGAGAGAGAGATAATCCTTTAATGAAAGGGAGGGATTTTAGCCGGCGTATAAACATCGCTGACATGCTACTCTGCGTGGGGAAGGGAATTGGGGAGAGAATGACAGAAGGAGAAAGGCGCAAAAAAAAAAGGAATAAGCTAAAAAAAGAAGAAAGATTGCGCACTGAGTTTTCTTACGCATGGGCAACGGCGTGCAATGGCAGATTCCTTCAGTTAATGCACACTCCTACAATGAGGTGACAGAATTCGCCACGCGAAAGGTGCATGCGGGTGACAGTAGAACTAAGTTGGTCGAGTTGACCCATGTTTTCTAAGTATGTAAATAAAAACGTCATCGCACGCCTCTGTTGCATGAGGCAGGCTAAAGGGCCTAAGACACAATCAAATGACAAAGGTCTCTGTGTGAGTGAATGCATGCAGTGTTCATAGAACGCACGCTCGTCGGCATACGCTCGACACTCCAACAGAATATGCACCACGGTTTCAAGTGAGCCACGCATTGGTGGTACATTTCAGAGTGGAGTACAATACACAAAATTAGCCCGTTTTAGGTGTCCCGATATATAGGTGCAGTTTACAGAATTGTTGCACTTTTACTGAATTATAGAATTGTCAACTTGATGCTTCGTTTTTATTTCTTCTTTTATTTATATTGCGATATTGAACAAACTTGTAGAGGGAATTGGCGGCTTCAATAAAAAAACATGCTTCCCGCAGTTGGTAGGCATTTCTCTTATAAATGGACAAAAAGAATTAATCATTTTCGGGGCAGTGGGTGAAGAACAACATCGCCAACGACAACAACAAAAACAGTGCGCTCGGCTGCCTTTCAGTTTCCAGAAAGGTTGAAGGGACACGGGAGAGGAGCGTAAAAAGACAGCAGCCTCGAGCTTGTTCGCGTAGCCCCGCACCCAGCAGATTTCTTCATCAAGGCATTTGTTGATCGTCAAATTCAGAAAATGACCGGTGTCAGCAATACGCGAGACAGCGTTATTGAATGCGAAAACCGTGACTAAAATACGAAGGCGACAACTGCGCAGCGTAAAAACAAAACAAAGGAGCCGAAAAAGAGAGACCACGGGAAAGATACTATATATGTTTCCTTGAACGATAAGGCTGACAACGGGAGCAAGAATACAGCATACGTACACCCACCACGCTGCCGGCAATCGAGGTAAGTTGAAGGGAGCGCTTGAAACGAGCTCTGCATGTATACGATCGTTCTCGAAGGAACAGTCGAACTTAATACAGATGCCGCGTCGAAAACTATAGGGGGCGCGCGCTGCACGCATAGTCACAACTCGCGATGCGATCTATGTATACGAAAAGAGTAAAATGATCGCCTCCTAACTCTCCGCACAAACTCATTATAGTTTGTCACGAAAATGGCCGCCAGTACAAAGGAGTTTCAGAAAAAAAAAAAGACGTTCGAAAACAAGTCGCACCGAAGGAGGCAAGAGAAATAAAGAAGAAAATGAAGAGCGCATTGAACCACCAAAGCAGTGAGCATTCGCCTCTGTCATTTTCCGTATACGGAACCGGCAATCTATACATCTTACGACAGAGCTCACCAAGTTTTCCTTATCTCCGTTCCATCTGAGTCTCCGTTTCTCCCTTTTATCTCTCCGCTATCGAAGCGAATGGTATCCGTGTCGGGTGGCGGCACACACCGCTGGCACACTTCTTTTCTCGGAGAACCGTCTCTTCGGCTGCGCACGTTAGAGAGGGCGAAAAAAATCTGTCCATTTGCGAATCTCTGTCCACGCTTGACCGCACCCACCATGCTCTTACAAGAAACGCGCTCGCACGTTCGCCATATGCGCGAGCGGCGGCGACGTCGTCGGAAAGCGCCACTGCGCGCTTCGTCGCCGCCTTGGCGTGGAACGCAGAATTCCTTCGACAGGATCAAAACGCCGCTTCTACACAGTGAGCTCAGTGTCCGCGGAGACAAAAATAAAGTCGCTCTCCATCGCGGCATCACCGCGCATACCGCCGCCAGTGGCGCCTCCCGCATCGCTCGCAGCAATCTCCAGCTCATCGCCATTCCACTACAACGTCGGCGACGAACAATTGACGCTGGCGTACGTTGGTTCTTCCCTTCTTTCTGTCCGTCCAAGTCTCCTAGCCTTTTCCTGCAGCCGCCGAGTTAAGCCAGAATTCGTGCGTGTCTAAGTGAAGTACGATGGGCTGTATCGGGGTCGACGGCTGCACTGCCTGGCGGCTACCGAACGAACGAACGGACAAACCCGATGCGGTCTCGGTCGCGCGGCTTATAACCGTGCCTGTCGGGCGAGACGTGAAGCCTCTAGACACCGTATTGTTCTTGCAGTAAGCGCACCGTTCGACGCATCTTTCAACGCTGCGGCTGGAGATTTCCGCACCGTTTGAGGAAGCCAGCTGTGAGAACGCGCGCACGCAGTGCAAGTGCAGGCGAGCGCCGCCCCAAGAAACAATAACACATAAAACACACGAGCGCATTAGACCGCGGTAGGATACCCGTAGTGCACTATGCGCGTTCTGTTCGGACGTGAGCAGTCTGAACGCAGTCTCAAACAGAGTAACAGAGAGCGTTCGTATCTATGCTATACCGGGCAAAGGAACATGCGCGCCCACGAACGAGCACGCAAGCACGCACGTACACACGCACGCACACACAATCAGCCAACATTAGTCCTACTACACCATTCGCGTTAGAACGTGTGCGATACATACGCGCCTTCTAAGGTACAAGCAACGAAGAAAACGCGAGAAGATGCCTCGGCGCGCATGCAAATCAGAGTGATCCACAAAGATTACACGCCGCATGTAATGCATTCGCATTAGGTATGCCGATAGCTTCGCGGCTCCGGCGAGAAGCCGAAATGACAACGGCGCGTATACCACTGCGTGCGTTTGCGACGGCTTCTATTCCGGACTGAGTACTCAGTCTGATTCAGTGGTCACGATGGACGAAAAGCAAACATCGAAACCTAACGCCTTGCCTCGCACTAAAGAACCGTGCAGCGCCGCGGAAGCTATACGTGACGTATTAGGTTGTATAGCTGTACAGTTCGTGTTTTCTTTTTTTTCCTTCACAACATGGCTCATCAAAGCTATGGTTGATGAACTTTATTGTGACGCCTCTTAGGCTTTCAGTGGCGTCTACTGACTGCCGTCTATATAGAAGCAGACGACGCGGCTAACGACGTCGCGAAGGTAATACAGTGCTCCGGTACTCCTGATGTAACGACTGGCTGACAACAGCGCAAGCTTCCACGACAGTGCACTATTTTAGCGGGACGCAGAGCGTCGGTTTATCGCTCCGCGAGCGCGTGTAAACGCTCCCGCATAATGCGTACGACGCGGAAATGCGCCGCGAATCGCCTGCGATTCGCCTCTGCATTCGCGGTCTTGAGCCGCTGCGTGGCATAAAGTGATGTGTTCGCGTCTGCACTCAACAGCGGCAGAGACACGGGTTTATGCGTCGCGTCTTTGCATGTTGCATCGCAAGTGCGTCTGTACACGCGCCCACCCTACGGCAGCGGGAGGACCGCGCCGTTACAGCTCCGATGTCTCAGATACATCGCCCCCCGCCCCGTTATGTTGTTGTTGTTTTCTGGACTCGCATCACACGAGCTTTGTTCGCAGGACGACCTACAGGAAAGTTAGGAGGAAATAAAATACAGAGAAAAGCTTAATGCCAGCGGTTCCGCGTCCCAGACCACCCGAGCGTGAAAGATGAACCCCGCTGAGATATGTGCGAGTTCGTGTAACGTGCCACATCTTGCTCCAGAAGTAGAAACACAATCACTTCGCCTCTGTGTGCTTCTTGCTTGTGTTTAGTTTAGTGTTTATTTCTCTCCGCTGCTTAGCAGTGCCCAGCGCGTGCTTTTCTTGAATACTCTTACTTATCATTGCGCCTATATATTTCATTCCTCTGCAAAAGAGAAAAAGTATGGGCGCAACTTCGAGCTGATCTTGGAGTTTAGGGGGTGGGAAATTTTCGTTCACATTGTCTTTGTTCCTCCCACGGGTTTTCTCGGTGTGGCTTTAATGACTCGCCGCAGCGGAGGTCATGTCTGTACCGCGACGTGGGCATTATGACCCGATTCCCACGATATGCTAGATAAATGGACGACAATAATTTTAAAAAGAAGTACGCAAAGGGATCAGAGGAAGTGCGAGCGATAAATCGCTTCGTAATGAAATTCAAGCAACAAATTTCCTGACTTGGAACCTCTTCAACAAAAAAACTGCCCTACGCTTTCGCGGAGAACCATGCACATGTTGCTGTCTATACCTTACAGGTAGTTGAGCAATGCGTGTCCTGTGGAAGCACATGTCGAGTTAGGCAGAGATACAAGGATAACTGAAAGCAAGAGAAGTATGTCACCAAGGAATGACATGTAGGAAAAGTTGATAGACCCTCTGGTGCGACGTAATCAATAAAACAGCGCATTAAAACAAGGACATACATTACGGAGGACGCGACACTTATTTTTGCTCCTTGCCTCAACACGCTGTTCGTTAATAACTTCCCCGAAATTGGAAAGGTCCGCGGAAGTTGACTGTAATCATGGCTAATCATTTCCATAATTATAGGCGTGCGGCGCTCAGTTTGTGAAAATATCACGTTTATGTTGTGTTTGTTAATTCAGTACAGCACCTTGGTTTTAATAAACGCAGAACAACAACAGGAAAGTCTAGCGTAAATCCACTCAGGTCAACAACAACAATCATGACAACATGTATTTGTCCTGAGCGCTATGAGTGCGCTTCATCGTTGTCATTTCTATATATACTACTTACTCATCGTCCCTCGTCGCCTTCTTCTGCGGGGTGGTCTCGCGAGGTCTCTGTGCATCAAGTACACTGCGTCAGCCAATGTCTTTATATATATATATATATATATATATATATATATATATATATATATATATATATATATATATATATTATATATATATAGTCGCCCCGAAGAAAGAAAACCGAGGGGCTCGATTTTTTTTCTTTAACATGTCCAAATGAAATCCGATAGACAATGATGCCAAGGAACGCATCGGGGGGAAATTAACTGCGATTGAAATTGAAATATAGAACATAATGAAGGGGCAAAAGGAAATGAAATTGGACTGAAAGACAAGATGGGAGCCGGATCGATAGCCTCCGCATTACGCGTGCGTTGCACCACCAATTCTGCTACGGCGATGGCTATTAAACCGTCCGCTAACTTGGGTATTCGTTTTTTACTAGACCTAGCCTCGGGAGTGTTAGCCAGCGCCACTCAGAGCCATGGAGGCCGGATGTGGTACATCCTCGAAGGAACATCAACGCCCTCGAATACACGCGAGGTCCCTCGAGCGGCCAGTCGCGCGGCAATTTTACGTGTGTTCGCGGGCTGCTTCCATGCTTGGAAAAGCACTATTATGTGGCACGTATTGAGTAACAGAAAGCTGTATCGGGAATTTTTCATGTTGCTTTATAATTTTCTCGTTGACGCTTTTCATCTAATTGTTGATTGACTAATTAAGTAAGACAAATTATGTAATTAGGCGGAATATAATATAACATATAATATGCGTACCTCCAAGCGACGGAAAACAACATTACCTTGGTTTTGTCCCCCTACGTTATAATTGTATATTTTTGAAGTTTGGCTCAAGTTACGCGGAGCACCCTATATAGCGTTAACTGCCTCCATCATGATATACCAACAAGCCCAGCGTGCAACTTTAGTTAACTGTCGTTGCGAACACTTGCTTTTTTTTTCGCATATTTTGCTTTTTACTGAGATTCCGATGTCGTGGAAAATAGAGCTGGTATCAGCTTAGCTGGAGGGGGCTACACAACCGAGATACTAGTACGCAATAACGGTTCACGCTTTCTTGCCAGCGCACGGACCAATAACGACTTCCACATGCGCGTCGACTTTGATGCCAGCGAATTGGAACCGTTCCCTTGTTTCGGACCGCTTTTGAGTTCGGCACTCGTTTACCTATACGTCATCTCAGCATCCACACCGCTGCATGACGCATTTCTGTGACGTACGGTGCGCGCGTGCTTCCTCTGTCAACGGCGTAGCGCATGACTGCCGCGCTTAGGTAGCCAGAAATTCTTTTAAGGAGGGGGGAGGGGGGGGCAGGCACTCGTTTGGGTACGGGTAGAGTAAGAGGGAGAGAGGTGAAGCTGGGCTGACGGCACACTAACACAAATTTCCAGGGGTGGAGGCAATTGTCCGGTATGCCCCTTCCCCCCTCCCTCCCCCATCCGGGCTACGCCACTGGTGGCTCCATTGTCTCCGCACGCCTGAGCTTTTAGCGACAGCCCCGACACTGAAAACGTCCAAAAAGAAATATAGACAACACAATATGCACTTGAGCATATTACATGTTTGTTTTCGCGCTTTCCTGGAAACTGAATGTGAATAAAAAAAAAGAAAAAAGAAACGAGGAGTTTTCGCTAAAAAAACTGTGCCTGAAGGAAACTGCGTTAAAGCTTTTAACGCCCCTATCGGTGTATAACGGCGGCTTGGTTTGTCCTGTGGGAGTTTAGACTAATTATGCAGTTTTTAAAAACTCTATTTTCATTAATACTGCAGTCATAAGTCGGTTATTGGAGGAGAAATTGGCGGTCTAAGTCCCCCCCCCCCCCCCTGTTTTTTTATACTTCGCGCGGAACCCCAACGCCTGTGCGCCAATGTGACCTCATGGATTTCAATTCTTTTTTCTTTTCTTGAGTTTCGGATCATAACGGCTCAGTAAAAGTTCTGTAAACTTGCCAAATTCGGTATTTGGCTCTCTTAATATATGATACAGTCACTCTTTACAGTTAAAAAAAAATTAATACCTGGGCCCAGCAAACGTCGTCGAAATCCATGTCGTCACAGGTAGCTGCTGCGGGAATTTCGAGGCGGTGTCGTCACCCGTATATCGCTATGACGTGTTTTCTGGCTTATACCAGGCCTGTCCTCACGGTAAGAGCGACTTTGCTGGCATTGTAGAAGGGCAATTTACTAATACAACTCAACATATTTCTTTTTCTCTGTAGTGTCCCTTCAAGTGTAAGATCGAACCGTCAAATGGAACATATTTTTTTGTCTGTTTGTTTGTTCGCAGCATTTTGTGGCAAGTGAACATGGTGATAGTTGCGACAAAGGATCACGAACACTACATAAAATGCCGATCGACGTCGAACTCTGGCGCCACATATTTCGGTAGGCATCAGGTGGCCAGAATTATTACGCAGTTTTCGACTGCGGCTTCTTTCGCCGCAGGTGTAGTTTGGGCTCGCTGTCACGTACAATTCACAAAATTTTTACAGCCTTGAAGCAAGAGTGTTAGCCAAGGGACAAACCAATGCTCTTGGTTGTAAGATAGTTGTATGCAATAGAAGGCTGCCGTGCGTGATCCTGCTCATCAATCGCCTCTGAGGTACACGTTCATGTGCCAACAAGGCGCAGGTACTACGTCCCTTGCTGTGAAGTCTCTGCGTTTACCGCGACACAGAATTATGGCGCCCTACTACATCCAAGAGGCGAAATGAACGCTGTTGCCGATAAGATAATGGTGCCCACCTATGCGTTTTCTTTTTTTCGCCATTGTGTGCGTGACTATGCATATGGCATACAAGAAGCTTCATAAGAGACAATAGAAACCGGTGGAAATGCGAACTACAACTTTGTATCGCAAGCAGAATTCTCAGTCATTAGACATTTCTGAGGTACACATGACATACGAGAGCCTTCAGACAAGAGGCTTCAAGAACCAGTTCGAGCACTACTACAAATTTGCTATCGCAAGTAACGTGACCTCATTCCTTAAGGGAAGTCAGCTATAAAATAGGGGGCCAGGGACTAGGGTTGGCGCGGGGATCTCCTTTGTTTGCGCGCATTCGTGGTCACTAAATGCGTAAATGAACAGCACCACGAACATCTGCAACGCCTTACAATGAAACGCGCTGACCGAAGTGTACGCTAGCCTGTAGTGTCCGATGCAATTCTGAAAGCCCGCGTACAGAGTAAGAACAAAAAAAATCGTGTGAAACTTGCTGTAAAGGTTATTTGCTCAAAACTTACAGCGGAACGCTATTCTCACGGAGTTCGACTTCAAGCCTTCTGCAGTCTAACGAACAAATGATGATATCGCGTTCGACGTTCAGAGCTGTCCATGCTTTTGAAATATGGAAAGAACAAAATGAATTTAGCTCCATTCCCCTAACGACAAATTATTCGTCGCAGCACGTTACTGCAAGGTTGTTCAAAATGCATTCAAATTCGTCGCTGGCGTGCGCGTCGGCACGCAAACCGAGGCGCCGCCAGTTTTTTTTTTCTTTCTTTCTTTTTTTTTTTTTTAACGAAACTGCTCACGTTAAGAGTTGATGCGTCGAACAGCGAGGCTGCATCCGAGTGCCCGGCACGTGAGATTCCCCGATTTTCCAGGAGCCACCATGGGACAGTGTGGAAACGACGTATACGTTTTGAACGAGCACGAGGCACAGAACGGGGACGAGACCGCGAAATTGGCTGCCAGCAGCGACGCGGCAGTCGCGAAGTATTTCGTGCCGACACGGACGGTCTAGCTGATTCAGCGTGGTTTCGTTGCTGCGAATCGAACCCGCGACCTTGCGCTCAGCGTAACAATGAGTCAAGCCTGTCAAGTCTACGAAGGTCCCCGTACAGTGAATGCTTCTGGTGAATAAATATTGTCCACCACTCGAAGGAGCTCCTAATTCTTAGTAAATACACCCCCTCGTCCCGTTCAGAAATCGACAGAGGCAATACTTTGAAAACGTTTTTGTAAACCGTCGCAACATTTCGCATCATCTGTAGTTAGTAATAGTTAGTTACGGCTACTTAGTTAGTTATATCATGAGATGCCAACAAACAAAGGCACCAAGGACAAAACAGGGGAAATTACTTGTACTTACTAATTGAATTAAAGAAATTGTAAATTAATGGCAATGAAAGTGGATGAATAAACTACTTGCCGCAGGTGGGAAACGATCCTACCGGCGGCAAGCTTTTCTTTTTATCCACTTTCACTGCCATTCGTTTATAATTTCTTTCATTCAATTAGTAAGTACAAGCAATTTCCCCCAAGTTGTCCTTGGTATCTTTATTTGTTGGCATCTCATGATATGATTAATAAAAATCGGGCCCCTCGCTTAACCCCTTTCTTCTCGTTCATTAGTAATATTTTACATTAATAGTTAGTAATATTTAGTTATAGTTAGTTAGTAAGTTAGTTAAAACTCCGCAAAAGACAGCCAGAAGGACCCTTTACACAGTGTAACGCTTCTCTAGACAAGACAAAAAAGTACGCAACAAACACCTACAAAACCGTGGTGATCATGCCACGCAACCACACGAAACTTCTGCAGGCCTTTTTAGAAAACATTTTGGTACCTGAGAAAGCGCAAGTATAAACTATAATTACTGCACTGTTGAAAGAAATCAACCAGGGAGCATATGACTATTCGGCAACGAACTTTAATCTCGCGTAAAATTCCCGTGCAAAATGAACACCCGAATATTCAGCCGGGTATATCCGTCTATAATACACCCAGGCTGCAGTGCACAAAGGACGCAGCACTGGCGTGGCCAACGTTTCTTTTCGCGCGCCACAAGTCCGCGGACTCGCTCCATCACAGGTCTGACGATGTATCGTCATTTTGGATCCGTGCAGGCGGTGACTAAAAGTATTCCCATAGCCTCCGAGATCGCTAGGCACACACTAAACCCGATTTCTGGGGCCATCGATTTCCCCGCACGAACTTGGGCCTACGCTTCCTAGATGACGCTTCGGCATCACGATGCGCGCGAAGGATGCAGCCATTAACCAACGGATAACATCTGACCACGGTGACCGTAAATAAGTTGAACGAGCGACGCCTGCACGCCTGCCCAAACACGGATCACACAGGGCCGACTCTTCGCGGAGCACTTTCGAAGGGCAGCTGGCGTGTACCCGATTACTTGACAACATATCACGAATGTGTCAAATGGCCACCTGTGGCTGCATTTTGCGAGCCGCACGACGGTGATAAAAAGAAGTCTGCCTAACGAAGCTCTACCTCGGTCCCAGCTGTGATTTCCCTATTGAGAAACACGAGGACCACCGAGATGTCCTAGGAGAAGCCGTGTGAGAAGACTTGGAACATAATTTCTGGCATTTAAACAAATTGTTTTGCTTATACTTATGCCACATGGGCATAGAGAATGACTTTACCTGCCTAATGCCTTAAAGCATAACGACATTCTCGCGGTGACACAGGGACACATTTAATGTCATGAAAACTTAATGCCATTTCAGGCATGGTGAGTTGTCACAAATCATTCGGCTGTCGATTGAGTATACTTTCGCTCCCAATGTTAGCAGCTATACGGCTGCACATGAAATATACATTTCTGAAGTAAACTGAAATGCTTCTACATAACATACAACAGGTAATGTTATTAGTGCTATTTCATGACCTTTTGCCCGACAAGCACTTTTTTTCGTTGTATTAGAATGGCCAAATTAGCCTACTGCATTCACTGCAGCTGTCGTGTCGCAGAAACGTCAGATATAACATTAAGTCGGAACACACTGACATTTAAGGGCATTAACTTCGCACGTGTGGCATGGGTATTATCCTATCGACTGTGGAAACTAGACCTATCGTTCGCACAAATTATAGCTGATAAAGATCGCAAAATTATCGCAAACTCTGTACCTTCGCAATAATTGCACTTTTTAAGAATTAACACGTTTTAGATCGCTCCAAGTGAAGAAAGTTGATGGTCTCGGTGGCTAAGGGGTTGCGTGGCTCCACTGTTATGCACGAGGTCAGAAGTTCGACTCCCAGCTACGGCGGCCGTATTCCTATGGGGCTAGAATGCAGAAGCGTACGTGTACTGAAGTGTCTCTGCTTGTTAAGGGATCCCGGATGCCAGGCAGCCAAGTCGGCCAAACTTAATTTGTACGTCCGATACCACGGCGCCGAAGCATCGGAGTTACCTTCGGTCCTTATAATTAAAGCGAAGAAAGCTACAAAAAATTGCGCAGATCCCACGTGCTGTGGAAATCGATGTTATGCAAGGCATTTTTGCAGGTTGCATCATTTGCAGGGTTTCTGCAGGTAGCATCCAGCATCGCTCTGGTTCCGCAAAGCGTTAACAGGTGGACCAACGTGTTCGTGCATGGCGAACAGTAGTACGTGCGTGAAGCGAGCGCGTGTGTGACGACAGCAGCAGGACGACGACGACAATCATATGCCGGCGAGGGCATGATTTCTATACACCGGCCGTTCGACGCGAGTTTACAACATGCCGATTGTTGGGTCGACATAATACTGGACGGGGGCGTCGGCGAGAGAACCACGTATTGTAACGCCATGCGATCTGCGGCTAAGCGCTACACCATCGCGCGTCTACGTCATGTGGTGTATGCGTTACAACGACGACGGCACTTGTACTCCGGCTCAGAAAAGCCTGTTCATCTTGGACCGATGACGAAGGCGTTAAGGTGTCGCACAGCGTCTACGTGTAGCGTAACGAGTACATAGCCTTAGCTGCTACAAGTAAAGGCAGGGTATTATAGGCCGATCGCGAGCGGGGGTAGTCTGAGACAGCGTCTCAAGACACTAACTGTCACGAGGGAAGAATGCGATAAACTTGCACGTGACGAACACGCCAAGCGTCTCAAAGAGCTAGTTGGCTTTGGAACGAGAAAAGAATGGATGCGATCGCCATCTAGCGGACAATAATAATTACAATAATAATAAGATCATGCCCTAATGGTTAGAGAACTTGGCTGCAGTGCCGGCAGGCAGATGTTCGATCCCACCGTCGGTCACGCATTTATTTTTATTAAAGAAGACGAAAAAAGAGGCGAGAAAGGACCGCAAACTATAGCCGCAATGTCTCTGGAATGAGGCAATGAAAGCTTCGCAGTACAAGTAAAATACAGATGTTGATAACTGACCTATCAGGCAACGTAGGAGTCGCGAATGCGAATGGCTGCTAAACATGTCAACCATGACATCGAACCGGTTTCAAGCAACGCTCGCCTGTTCTGCAGTGTCAGCTGACAGGCTGATGAGTTCACCGCTCAGCTGCTAGGAGGCACTCTAATCGCTCTGTTGGCGGCGGAGGAGGCTACGGGCGCAGGTGAAAGACGCTCGCATGATGGCGAATGAAGGTCCCTTCCGAGGATTGCAGCCTGTACCGGAGGTGCACACCGTCATGGATGTTGGCCGCTCTCGCCTCCGTTACGTGGCAACGGGGATAAATAAGAAAAAGGGTCAATGCACCGCGTCGGTATCAATAACCGCCGATTCGAGACGCGCTTTTACCGGCGTCTTCGTCGTCGTGAGCATGTATCCGTTTTCTTTGTAGGCCGTTAGAGCGGACAAGCTGTTTTCGTTTTGTCTGTTTGTTTTTCCCCTCCTTGCCGTGTAGTCCCGCATCATCATCGGGTGCTAATGCGTACGCGCTGCGCGCGCATATATGCACGCACCAGGGAGAACGCACGAATCTCATTGACCCCACTCGCACGTTCTGTGCCCACGGTGTGCGATGGCATAGGCAAGAAACACGCGTAGTACCGTATTTACTCGAATCTATGGGACTGCCTCGATTCTCCTCCGACACCTAATTTTGGGAAATGCACAAAATTGCAAAGCAACACAAGTCGAACACAAGTCGAATGAATAAATAAAAGCCATTCTACTGCGTAAAGAACGTGCATTTAATTACGGTTCGTCGAAGTGTTGAAGTAACTTCTTCCGGGCGATGCCTCGAACATTCACCCGCTCCCACGACTTCACCTGTACAATTTCCGTCGTTAGGGTCATTCTTGCATCTTTGTGTTTGGATAAAATCAGCAACCTTTTTTTTTTCATTCGCGGTGTCGACCTTTTGCCGTACGGTGAAAGCCAACCACTACGCACGCACAGTTGAAAAATTCGTTCTATTGTTACTGTCTAATTGTGGCGTTCATTGTGAGGGGGCGTTAAGGGGCGACTGACGCGCAAACCTCAAGGCCTTACGCACATCTTCCGCACACGTGCGGTCGTTCGAAAAAGTGCACATGTCGCACCTCGGTGCCGAAATTTCGGTTTACACTGCATGTGCGGGCCCAGTCTAAACCGAAATTTGGGCACCAGGGTGCGACGGGTGCAATTTTTTCGCACCACCGCAGGCGTGCGGAAGACGTGCGGAAGGCCTTGCGGCATCCTCGTTTCTAAGCCGACCACCGACTCTCGTACATGATTTCTCGACAGAAAAAAAAATGCATCGGCTTAAATTTGAGCAAATACGGTAAGGGTGGTGTTGCTGGCCGACGCTGCCCTGGCGCACGCGCTGAACTTTCCGCTGCCGTTGGATGCCTTCGCTTCCATGTATACACCGATCTCTGACGCCTTTCAGACGAGCGGTCTTGCGCAGCTACAGCCTTCGTCGGTGCCCAACTCGTTTTCCTCGACGTCACGCCGTTCGCTTCGGTGTGCGCACGCACTACCTGCGTGCTTGCTAGGGGAAGAGGGTTTCAAGAGGATGCAGGCCGTAAGCAGGACGATACCGCCTGGAGAGCCCTTCTGCAAATTACATGAGACCTCTTACCCCCCTGTATGAATGTTACAGCCGCACGAATTCGACCTTTCCCTCTCATTCTAGAAAATTAAGGTAGCGCGAAACAAGCGGCGTTGACGTAACGGGGTTCGCCCCTGCATATTCTCTCTGCACTGCCTAAAACGGTGCAGTGTTGCGCAAGCTTACAGATGGCGTCGACGACACAGAAAACTAGGTTAGGGAACCAATAACTCGCGCTCAAGAAGCGTTGCGTTCCTCGTTCTGAATGATCGCAACCGTTGAAGAACGGGTATAATAAATTGCCAGTCGAGAGTCGTTGCCATGCTAAAGGCTCTGTACTACTGTTTTCCCGGTTGTACAAATACAGCTCCAGAGGCGACAGCACTGCACGTTTTTCAAAACATATCACTATAGCGAGTATTTAACGAGGTTAGAAACACTACGGACGAGAAAAGGTGGGTTCCGAAGAGACTAAAAAGTGCTCGAGGCACTCAGAAGCGTGCGCTCCGTTATACCATATGCATTTCATTTTTACTCACCCTCACTGAGCAAGTAGCAGAGAGCAGCTATAATCCTATGGTACTGCTGCTGCTATACGAGCAGAGTGAATGAAAAATGAAGTGATTACAGGGGTAAGCATGTAGCTGTTACCATAAGCGAGACATTCAGCGCTTGTGGCGCCCTCTTGTGCTTCCCGCTTGCGCATAATGGCTCGCGCCGACAGCAGCGACGGTTTGGCTGCGAAAGGGAACAGCGACTCGTTGACTCCCATGTGAACCAAGAGGTTGCAAAGTACCAAATTTGGCCTTGCTAATCACGAGCGTGCCCCCTCAGGTTATGATGCGTGTTGGACGAAGGGGCGTGCTAATAGCGTCCAAGCGGGGCGCTTTAATGCATGCTTATTATCCCCCTGTTCAACGGTCAACTGTTATACGCTTTCGCAAGGCTTCTATTGGAAACAAAACACAAGGAGAAGCAAAAGGCATGCCGAATTTTTAATCGCACCGTGATGCACCAGCGTGGCATCGATTCAAGCTGTGGCGTTGGTGAACTGAAACGTGGACGGCGCATTTTCTTTACCACAGAGCGCTGCTTCTTTGTGCGCTAAGTCGGGGTTAAGGGATCAAGGTCAACAAATTAAGTCTATTTAGATAACAGACAGGAATACTGGACGCTGAGGTTACGACCGATGAGGCGTGGAAGATCGCTTGAAATAAGTCAATTAAGCGAACGTGAGTAGAGTACTTGAGGACGTACAAATATGCGATCACAGATGTCGCCGACCTTTAAGATGAATCCCTCCCACTTGCATACGCAGGAACAAGTTATGAAAGTAGTCTCGTGGAAGCTAAAATACGTTTAATTCGATTCGTGCACCATGCACGCACCACATACAGCCTTTGTCAAAGGAAACGGAGCCACTGCACGAATAACTGGAGCTTACTGCGGCACGTCTAGCCGGCTTCCTGTTGCATCTGCATATTACATACTCTCCGTTTCCTCCCCCTTCAGAGCTGACCAGTGCCAGCAGTACCAGGAGGCCGCGGCGCGAATCGACATCGTGTCCCAAGTGGCTTCGTTTATTTTGGCAAAAGATGTGCGCTTTTGTGCTGAAACGTACTGACTTCGTCTAAAAGCAGTCAAGTGACTCGTACATTGCCCTCTCCACAGTTGTGCCCACACATAGATAAAAAAAAATAGCAATCGGTGATTGCTAAGGCCTATTTCGAAGTTGGCGTCAAAGTTGGCCATTTTCCCGAGGTATTGTCTGTCGTCAATCACGCATCCCAGAATACACTTGCATTCAAAGGTTACTTCTGGATTAACAGAGGCGGCTAAAAGTGCTGCGGACCGCACGTCTGCGAGTATGAATGCGGATGCCTATACTACGCTATATGTCACGATGTTTGCTACAAGCTTAATTGGGCAGACTGGTGAAAGAAGCAAAATTAATTATGCCGGCCCTGTTTACAGCGGAAACGTTAACAAAAAAGAAAAGAGCCTCTTCACATACCTTGGAATCCGCTGCCTCCTTGTACCTGTCAGCACTGACGTCGCGGTTGGCAGGAGACGCACGGCAATAAGTGTATGAGGCCTATACCATCACCGAGTCCGGCCCTGCGCTGGCGGTCCTGCGCACGTGCCCTTGTATTCTGCGTACGACCTCTGTGCACGAAACATGGACCGACGTCGTCTTTTGCGGGCAAAGAAGCAATCTCCAATAGGCGGTGACATGATCCACTCGTCTTAACACTGAACTCGTACTGTCGTACAGGCGCCATCGCTCTCCTGAGTGGGCCACCTCGAGTGATAATCACCAACCACGGACACTGTGGAAGAGCTCCATGCTTTTGTACGCTTCTGCCATCGTATATTCGACGCGGTAACATCCCGAAACGAACAGACTTACAGAGCGTACACGAACAGTAACGAACCGGATGATCACAACATGCTTGCAACGTACAGGCAAGCTTAAATGTGGTGTGGCATGCCGGATCTCAAGAAAAGCTGAATATTTGAATCTCGACGCGCAGCATGGATTTAAGATCTGATACGGTGTACGAATGTACTCGACCAACATAGTGTCCTGAGGTCTTAATGGCTGCAAGATAACGACTGCGCTGACACTCGACTTTTGCGCGGAACCGACACGCCGTTAACTTTTGACCTTGCCTGTACATCGCGGCGGATCCATATAGGAACTGGTAGAAGATCTTACTATTGATTACGCGCACTTTCAATACGCCTGCGCACGAGACCATGATGGTATGCAGTCCATGTTTGCTTCTGCACGGGCGCCCGGCTTGCTGAATTCTGCATGGACGCCATATTTCTTATTCGCGACTGCCGACGCTCATTCAATAGACAGAGATTCCGTCACGCTGAAAAAGGCTCGACTTCGTGCGGTTGTAAACACCGGCGCCTAAGCGCGCATTTGCACGATAAGTTGCTGGTACGCTGTGACAGACCCCTTTTTATATACATACTCGAACGTCTCAGTAAGCTAGCCTAAACCACTGCGCGTCGGACAGAGACTCATGTTCTGCCCGGGCTCGTGTCGCCCATGTCGACCGGCTCAAACAACCCATCCAGCGGGACGGCCACGGGACTCCCTCGATCGCTGACACGTGGAGAGATTCGTAGACGGGTGAAGTGGGATTTGCCATTCCACTTCACCATCGAAGTAAATTGGGTGCCGAGTCACGGTCGCAGCCGTTGTAATGAAAATTACGCAGATACAGCGCACACGTTGGGATCTACGTGGAGCGGAACTTCCTTGGGGCGGTTGATTAAATGCTAGCTATCAAACAGTTCATCTTCTGCAACGCGTTTCGCAGCACAGCGGTTACGCGCCCGCCCGACGAAAAGCAAGACGCGGAAGCCATCACCACGTGACCCACGCGACTGCGGATTAAGTTGTCTGCGGTGTCGGCCCACTTTACGGCCCGCCATCTCCCGGTTAGCCAGGTATGCCGCTGCGCTGCCTCCAGGGTCGGTCCACCTCATTCGGGAAGAAGTAGACCCGATCAGACACACCAAACCCAGGGAAAGAAGACAGGGAAAGCTGCGCTTTAATAAAGTAATTATGCGCTTGAATGCGTATATATTTGTAGCATGTGAATATATTTAGGTACTCTTTTCTTGTTTCACTGCGTAGTTGCGCGCAAAACAGAACCGGCCACCAGCATGTCTGCAGTAATAGTAGCACAGATGCAGCTACCTATAATCCGATTGGTTATATGCGTACTATCCGTTATGTGAATTATTCGGCAAGACAGCTTATACCGGGCGTTTCAGCAAACACTTTCAAAAACTTTTTAAAGTTGTTTGTGGCAGATAGCACAATTCTAGTTCGTGGGCTGGTTTACTCGAAGAGGCGTGCATTACTTGCAGAAAACATTGTGCAAAATTTACATTATGGTCCATATTGCAATTTACAAATTCAAATCCTAGAGTTCGCAAGGCGGGTCCACTTGCAACGAATTCTCAGGATGACACGAGTTTCGAGATATTAATTCCTGAACTTTGCGGAAAGATGCACTGGCGTTAGTTGCTTTCCTAACAAAATGTCGTTTCAGGCATTAAAGCACAAAAACACAATCGTCCTCTCTGCAGCTTGCGACCGGGTGCTCAGAACGGTTCCTATTTCCTAACAACGTTATTGATATCGTCTGCAGCGGTGGTCGTTCGCTAGCACATTTTTTTTTTCTCAGCGGGAATAATAATGTTCATGTGTAACAACAGCAACACAGGTCAGGACACGCATTGCAGAGAGAGTAACGTGCATGAACAGGGACGCATTTCGAAAAGAGATAGCTTCGGAGATTATATGAAGCTGGTCAGAACTCTTGTACGATGGAATTGCACGACTTCCGCGAACTACTGGCAGAAAGAAAATCTCCATGCAAGGCTCTCTTCGATCTAATGATTCGATATAAAAAAAGACTCTATAAAGCGTGTTTGGCTCTCCCTCCCGTGTTAGTGGCCGTTCTTTGCATTTCCCCCTCGACGCGCGCGTCCCACGCAGGCTTTCCACCGCCTTGGTGCCTTGTTCGACATGGCCGCCGTCATCACCGTGACCGTCGTTGTCGCGTCGTCGTCCTCGTCATCACGATGGGGGCAAAAGGCGTAGCACGTCAGAACCAGGACAAAAGAAGAACACAGACGACACAAACGTTTGGCGTTCTTCTTTTGTCCTGGTTCTGATGCTCTACGCCTCCATCATGATATACCAACAAGCCCAACGTGCAACTTTGGTCTCGTCATCCCGCTGTCGTAATTAGGCTGCCGATCGTCGCGCCATGCTAACCTTGGCCGTCATCATCATTTCATCGGCGCCCACGCCACAGTGTTGTTCTTACAGTTACACTCGCGATAACATCGCACACAACTGGGGCATCTGAGCTGTTTAGTACAGTAGTACCAATCCCTGCGGGCGTCAGTGCACCGAGCAGCAGACGAGGAAGAAGAGGAAACGTGTCGGCGCGTACAACTGCCTGCTTCTTGGCCAATCCTCCATAGTGGGTATGCACCAGTGCTTGGAAGACAAGACGAGACGAGACAAGACGATCCGATCCCAGGCCCATCCCCCGCAGTGGGTACTAGCCACGTCCTAAAGGCACGTCATCGTCTGCGTACCCGACAAGGAGAAGAGCTCCGCTGCCAGTTTAGGCGGCTGCAGAAGCGATGGGCAACTCGCCGAGCGCGGACGCCAGCGCGCGGGACAGCGTGACCAACCTGAGCAGCCACGAGAAGCAGGCCATCCGGGACACGTGGCTGGCCTTCAAGAAGCAGCTGCGCACGGGCAGCGTGACCATCTTCGTGGTGCTCTTCATGCGCCACCCAGAGTATCAGAAGCTGTTCACGACGTTCGCCAACGAGCCGGCCAGCGAGCTCCCGAAGAACCCGCGCATGCTGGCGCACGCGCTCACCTTCGCATACGCCATCACCGCCATCGTGGACAGGTATGTATGACCGGCGGGTTCCTCCGAACGCCTCGAGCTCTGCACGGCAAACAGTTCTGGCTAGCACCCTTACATTTAAGCTTAAGACGGAAGCATTGATGCGGACGAGTGAAGTTTTCTTTAACGGCGACTTTTTTTGCGGCAAGTACACATGAAGGTAGCTACGATGTACCACACGAAAATTGCGCGAAATAAACTTTAATAGCTATCGCGCTGTCACATTCAGACCTCAGATACTTCGGGGTGCACTAGATGGTCAGGATTATTATAGTTTTCATCTACGGCTTCTCGCACCGCAGATGTAGTTTGATCTGGTTGTCGTGCACGATAATTTTCTTTTACAGTGTCAAAGGTAACAGTGTTAGTCATAAGATATAAACCAGCACCCTTAACGGTGCCAACATTGTTTTATTGTGAATGATTTAACGGGATACTAAAGAGAACATTAATTTAAGCTATTGTACTGGAGAAGAACGACCAGCAGGCACTGCTTCGAGAAAGACGACGACAAAGAGTGGTTGGAAGCCTTGGCCTGTGTTGCCGAAGCTCTGTGTCCTCTCGCTGCGGTGCTCTGCTATCTGAGCGTTTCATCAATTAAACTATAACGCCCCTTGACATTTGGTGGAGGTGCTGGGCCCTTCACAAACTTGGAGCTCCGCAGCCGGACGCTCCCTACCATTTCTGCCATGCCTCAGGACGCCGCGCAGCCCGATCGTCCCTTGGCATCGCCTGTTGTATGCTCCGGTGCTCTACGCCAACGAGATTATCCAGTCTTCAGCGGCAATGACGACCATGGCGTGGAGGATTGGCTCTCGTCATACGATCGCTTGAGTGCGCATAACAAATGGGATGACAAAGCTAAACTGACTAACGTCATCTTCTATCTTTCTAGAGTCGCTAATCTCTGGTTCCGGAATCATGAATCCAACCGTTCCACCTGGACAGCATTTACCCACTGTTTCAAATAAGTCTTCAGTCGCCCTGCTGTGTGCAAGCTTCGCGCAGAACAACGCTTGCGTGGTCGCGCTCGGCAAAAGGGTGAAAACTTCACCAGCTACATTGAAGACGTAGTTGACCTTTGCCGGCGCATTAATCCCGCTATGTCCGACTCTGAAAAGATCAAGAATGTCATGAAGGGCATATAGGATGACGCCTTCCAAATGCTCTTGGCGAAAAATCCTCAAACGACTGACGAGGTCATTACACTGTACCAGAGCTACTATGAGCTCCGCAAACAACGCCTTACTACGTGCCGAGCTGACGCGCCGGGCGACACGGTTTTGGCTTTAACCGACAGTTCCAGTGCTGCTCCCGCCCACTCTTCGTTCCTCGACCAAATCAAGCAATTCGTTCAAGAAGAAGTCGCGCGCCAATTGTCACTGCTGCCTGCTACCCAGTAGTTTGAGTCCTCTTTGTCGCCGGAAATCCGACGCGTCATACATGAACAAGTCAGCGACGCACTGCCTCTCGCTAATCAGCCACCTTCAGCGCCGGTTCCGCTCACATACGCTGCCGTCGTCGCCAGGCCAAGTCCTCCGCCTGAAGTTGCGCACTACACGCCCACAAGCGGCTTCTACGCCTCGCCTTCTGCAGCTGCGAACTACTTGCCCAGAAGCGGCTTCTGCGCGCCACCGCAGTCCTTACGCCCAGCTCAGAACTGTGCACCGCTAGGCCCCCTGTTGATAATCCGTGGCGTACCCAAGACAACCGCCCGATCTGCTTCGCGTGTGGCTTTGCTGGCCACGTGGCACGGTTCTGCCGCCGGCGGGGTTGGCATCCTCCCGATACTGCGAGACTTCAAGGGAATGTTCTTGACTCCCAGTCCTGCTATTCGCCACCAGTTCCGCACTTCGCTCCTTCATCTCCTGTTCCCCAAAGCTTCAACACTCGTTGGTCTCCATCTCCCCGTCGACGTCCCCTGTCCCCCATCGTCCGCCGCTCTCCAGCTGTGGAGGAAAACTAAAAGGCGCAGTTCCGGAGGCTAGAACTGCGATCTCTTCGAACTGCTCAAGCCCTCGTCTATTCCCTGCGAACGTCATTGAAGTTTTTGCCGAAGGTATTGCCGCTCACGCGCTTGTCGACACGGGTGCCGCAGTGTCCGTGATTGCCGACCAGCTTCGCCGTACGCTCCGCAAAGTTGCGACGCCGTTTTCTGCCATTTCGCTACGCACAGCAAGCGCTGAGCCAATTGAGCCCTTAGGAACATGTACCGTCCGTGTCGCCATAGGAGACAGCTTATACCACATTGAGTTTGTTGTTCTTCCCCGCTGCTCTCATGCCATCGTTCTAGGATGGGACTTGCTCTCCTCTCATCACGCTGTTATTGGTTGTGCCCGTGCAGAACTTGCGCTGACTCCATTTTGCGGCAGTCTTCCTGAAGATTTGCCTCCACGTGCACCTTCCGTTGGAGTGTTCGTCGCCACCGTCACTGGTATCCCTTCTTTCTCTTCCGCCCTTGTACCCGTTTCCTGTGCTGCTTTCTACGATTCCGCAGTTCTTTTCACGCCATCTCAACTTGCTGCAAGCCGTCATCCCTTCTTGCTTCCCTTTGCCCTCCTTCCCTTTCACCAGGGCTCCAGCGCACTTTACGTTTCGAATCAGGTTTCGTGTCCATCAAGCTTACATCACGGCGAGTGCCTCGGTTTTGCTGATAAATTCGGCACGAGCGCTGTTTACGATGACTCGACTCCTCTTCACGTTGACGCCATGGCTCTCCCTGTCTCTGCGCCTGCCCCTGCATGTGACCGAACGTTTGCTCCGTCTATCGATCCCAACCTCACTCCGAGTCAGCTCACTCAGATCGTCGACCCCCATAACCAATTTCGAACTTCTTCCGACCTCCAAAAACAATGTTTAGGACGTACCTCCACAGTCGTTCATCACATCGACACCGGCAGCCACGCCCCTCTACGCCAACGTCCATACCGTGTGTCCGCGACGGAGCGCCGTGTCATCGATGAGCACGTAGGAGACATGCTCCGACGCGGCGTGATACAGCCATCACACAGTCCCTGGGCTTCTCCGGTAGTGCTGGTAAAAAGAAAGATGGGACAATTCGTTTTTTTTTTTTTTTGTGGACTATCGACGACTCAACTAGATAACCCGGAAAGATGTCTATCCTCTTCCCCGTATCGACGACGCACTGGACTGCCTCCAAGGCGCTGAATTCTTTTCGTCCTTAGACTTACGATACGGTTATTGGCAGGCCCCGGTGGCTGACGCAGACCACCCGAAAACAGCATTTGTTACGCCTGACGGCTTATATGGATTTACCGTGTTGCTCTTTCACCTCTGTAATGCGCCTGCAACGTCTGAAAGAATTATGGATAACATCCTCCAGGGCCTCAAATGGCAGACATGCCTTTGTTATCTCGATGACATCATTATCTTTTCCCCGGAATTTTCTTCTCACCTGTTCCGACTCAAACGCGTGCTCAATTGCCTTGCCGATGCTGGACTCCAGCTCAACTTAAAGAAGTGTCGCTTCGCCGCCCGGCAGCTAGTCATCCTTGGCCACGTTGTTTTGAAAGATGGTGTGCTCCCAGATCCAACCATACTCCAAGCCGTTGCCGAATTCCCACTACCAGAGACCACAAAAGAACTCCGCAGCTTCATCGGATTATGCTCCTATTTTCGTCGTTTCATCCGCAACTTCGCCACCATAATAGCGCCTTTGACGTAGCTTCTCGCGGGTAACCACGACCTCTTGGCCTGGCCGCCAGTTTGCGATGCCGCATTAACGACGCTGCGTCTTCTTCTAATCTCACCCCCCATACTCCGACATTTTGACCCAAGCGCACCGACAGAAATACACATGGATGCCAGTGCGCGTCGGCATTGGCGCTGTTCTTGCACAACGAAAGACTGGCTTCGATGAATACGTTGTTGCATTCGCTAGCCGCGCACTCACGAAAGCGGAAGCAAACTATTCTGTTACAGAAAAAGAATGCCTGGCTATCATTTGGGCCATAACTAAGTTTCGTCCTTACCTCTACGGCCGCCCGTTCGACGTCATCACGGACTACCATACACTCTACTGGCTGTAGTCCTTGAAAGATATTTCATGTCGCCTCGCTCGATGGGCACTCCGCTCCGAGAGTGCGATATTCGAGTGCTGTATACCGCTCTGGCCGTAAACATTCGGACGCGGATGCCTTGTCTCGCGCCCCAGTGCCAGGCCAGCCCAATCATCAGAAAGTACGAATATGCGAGTCCTCTCTCACCACCACGGATATTCTTTCGGAGTAGCAGAAGGATCCATGGATTGTTGCTATGCTGGCTTTTTTGTCAGACCCATCAGCGCCTTCTACTGGCCGTGCATTGCGTCGCCAAGCACACCACCTCGCTGTTCGTGACGGGCTCCTATACCGCCGTAACGACGTCTCGGGCTGGCGCAAATGGTTACTCGTGGTTCCTCGGCATCTACGTTCGGACATATGTGCAGTGTTTCACGATGACCCGCAATGCGCACATGCATGAGTACTGAAAACATGGGCGCGCCGGCGAATTAGTTATTACTGGCACGGGATGTACCGATTCGTCCGCCAATATGTCCGCTCAGTGGCGTAGCTAGGTCATCTGGCACCCGGGGCCCTTAGCTCTTCTGTCACCCCCCCCCCCCTCCCCCCGGGTGTAGTCGATGAAGGCGAGGATATCGACAATTTTCGGGTGTCTTCAGATGTATATGACACCCCCCCCCCCCCCCTACTGGCCCCGTGCACCCGGGGCCCACGGCCCCCCGGCCCCCCCTGTTGCTACGCCACTGTGTCCGCTCCTGCCTCGCTTGCCAACGCCGCAAGAATACCCCTCATGCCTTAGCTGCTAAGGCACGAGGGGTATGGACGGGGTGCGGGACGGGGTATTCCCCGTCCCGCACCCCGCCTTATGCAGGGCGCGGGCGGTGACCCTTCGACTTTTACAAGCCCGTGCGTTACCCTGAAAGATATCCCAGTGCGGGCTGCCCTGCCTGTGGACTAAGGGCAACATTGGACCATGTGTTGTGGGAGTGCGAAGCCATCGGCTCCTCCTTCAGCGAGGATAGGTTGGCTGAGCTCTTGGGCAGCCCTGAACTCAACGACCAAACCCTGGCCGTCCAGAGTGCCCGCGATTGGACCGTCAAGCTCGGCTTGGCGGTCCCTACGTAGTACTAGCCTGGTGGCACGGGGTCTCCCCTGCGTCTTCTCTGGACCGAAATAAAGTTATTTCACTCACTCACCATTGCCTTGTCCAGGACGGGCCTTTAACCGGGTCGGAGTTGATCTTTATGGGCCCCTTCCGAGTACTTCAGATGGCAACCGCTTGGTGATAGTGGCGATAGACAATCTCACGCGCTACGCGGAAACTTCGCCTCTGCCCAACGCATCTGCGCGTAATATTGCCTGGTTCCTTCTGTGTAACATCATACTTCGCCATGGAGCCCCCAGAGAGTTGCTGAGCGACAGAGGCCGCGTCTTTTTGTCTGATGTTATAGAAGCCTTGCTCAAGGAATGCCACGTAATTCACCGTACCACTACTGCATACCACCCGCAAACTAATGGGATGACTGAGGGCTTTCTTTAAACGCACTCTTGGCGATATGTTAGCCATGTACGTCGCATCTGACCAAACCAATTGGGACCGAATTCTACCCTTCGTGACGTACGCTTATAATACCGCCACACAGACCCCCCCCCCCCCCCTCCAGGATTTTCCCCGTTCTTTCATCTTTACGGACGCGAGCCCTCCTGCACAATGGACACTATCCATCCGTATCGCCCTGACACAACGGAATCTACTACCCTGTCCGAAGCTGCTGCACACGCGGAAGAGCGGCGAAAGCTCGCCCGCACATTTACTTTGGAAGATCAGCAGCGACAGAAGCACCTTCGGGATATTCCCTCCTCTCCGGCACCCTCTGCCCCTGACTCACTAGTCTGGCTTTGGATTCCCGCTACCGGCCTTGGACTTTCACCCAAGCTTGTTTCCAAGTACTAGGGTCCTTACCGTGTCGTCACTCAAACGTCTCCTGTGAACTATTTGGTAGAACCCCTTGAGCCGCATTCCGATAAGCGCCGCCGAGGGCACGAAATCGTACACATTCAACGGCTCAAGCCGTACTTTGAACCATCTGTGCTATTTTGCGCGTAGGCCGCTGAGACGGCTCCTCTACTCCGTGGAGGTAATTGCACTGGACAAGAACGAGCAGCAGGCACTGCTTCGAGAAAAACGACGACGAGTGGTTGGAAGCCTTGTGCCTGTGTTGCCAAAGCTCTGTGTCCTCTCGCTGCGGCGCTCTGCTATCTGGGCGTTTCAATTAAACTATAACGCCTCTTGACACTATATTAGGACAAATTTTATTTACGATACCAGGAAAGCCACTTCTACAGACGGAGGGGACTTGATAAGCCATAAAAGACGTGAGAACGAAAGACGGGTGGCGACACCGCCTTGCAGTTCCTTCACCAGCGCGCCATGACGTCATGTATTTTGATAGCCTTCTGCTCCGACCTACTAAACACTTTTATCGGTAAAGATGGACTATGTTGCATCATCCGACCTACTTAACACTTTTATTCGTAAAAATCGACTATGTTGCATCATAATGGAACCATAGACAGAACTTAGCAAGTTTCGAGAACTTTCACTGAGCCACAACGGGCCGAATACGAAAATATGCTTTAAAATCCTTGACGTTATATTGACGTACCAGCGCTGAGGTTTCGGCGCGAAATTCAGAAAATGGTACTTCGACGTTGATTTGCTCTTTGCATGCATATAACCCGTCGCCGCAAGATTAACGAACATATACGGAGTCATGAAAGAACACTCGCTAAGCCTATAATCGGCGACAAACTAGGAATTTGCATTACCTTAGTTTCATGACGCCAAGCTGCTTTGCGTTTTGTTTTCTACGTACAGATAAACCACTGTGTCACTGGCTTTAGAATGAAGCCTGAACATCCTGGCAAATCTTATGGATAATCTTCATATCAGTGCTCAGCCAAAGATAATTAATTTAGCTTGAAACAACGAGTTTTATTTTCCAGTTAGCCTAGCATCTACATTAGCAGAACAGTCATTAAGCTGTGAGCGGACTTTGGCTGGCTCTTTCTGACGTGAAGGGCAGCAACATTGCGCTGTTGTGGGTGAAGCCTGTGCTGAATTTTCAAGGTTGTCACCGACCATAAGCTGATTTCGCGTTTCCCTCGAGTGTCCCCTTTAAGTATATGACCTGTAACGGGTGCCCAACGGCAGCCTGGAAGAGCCGGAGACGACGAAGGAGATCGTGCGCAAGGTGGCCATCGCGCATGCGCACCGCGCCTCCGACATGAAGACGGCCTTCGAGAGGATGGGCGGCGCGGTGGTGGACACGCTCGTCGAGAAGCTCGGCTCCATCATGACGCCCACAGCGGTGGCCGCGTGGAAGCAGCTCTTCACCTTCATCGTGGCCATCAGCGAGAAGACGTTCGAGGTGCGTGGCACAGTATGCACCCGAGCTTTAATGCGAAACGTTATATGCCCCATTGCGCGAAATATCCTCCGGCTGATATATCCTTAAACAAGAGCCAGGCCTCCACTTGGCGTCGCCTGCAAACCAACTCGTTTCCAAGCCCGGTGTCAGTTTCTACTACCCGGGTCAGTACTCCAGCCAGTGTAAGCTATGTAAAGCCATATGGCTAATCTTAATCACATTCTGTGGGAATGCCCACAGGCAGAATAAAGTCTTTAGAACAATGGGAGACCTTATTACTCAGCTCCGATCCGGAGATTCAACTGAAGACTGTCCGACTGGCCGAAACCGCCGCTAGGGTCCAAGGACTCCTGGCCGTCGTCTAGGTGGGAAGGCTTAAAGCCTTCCCTACATCTGTTGGACAAATAAAGTTTTACAATCCAATCCAATGGGTCCGATCTATAATGTCACTTTTGGATCTAGAAATTCCATTAGTGACATCATAGATCGGGTCTATAAAATATTTTCTAAGCATATATCATCACCGCTAATAACAAGAGCTTTGTTTAGATCAGTATTTCGAGCACTGGAGAAGACTGCGGGGAATTGGAGAAGGCCGCTTAACGGCTGACGCTGTCTTTGGTATGTGCTTACTGAAAGTCACAAAAATAGGTCTGCCAGTTCCATTTTGGTTCTTATAACTATTTTCTTTTCATCATCGTCACCGGACAGGCGCGTTCTCGGTGATCCACGCAAACTTTCGCGAGAAGTCACTAACTGCTGATTGGGACTTTTGCAAAACCCTTACACATTGTAACAAATCCAGGTTTAACAAGCCCACGCGAGTCACACGACTTTCTCTGAACGCCTGTAATTTGCCTTCGAAACCTCAACCCTCCAAATTGAAAACTAGAACGGGAGCGAGAAATGTGTTGACTTTAGGAAGGCCCGGATGTGTGAGCCTGGCTAACGGCATAAAATATTCCTTGAGATGGTGGACGAAAGATGATATAATTAATTAATCAATTAATTGATTTAATTTGAGAGGAAGCTTTAACTCGAGGCCAGCTCCGATTTCTCTATCCAAATCATATAAAACGAAGGAATGCTTTTATGTGTTAATCGCTGGACTGACTTGAACAAAATTTGCTGCATTTGAGAGAGAAAATGTTAAATTCTAGTGGCTGTAGGAAGCAGAACTTTGGTTCTTGGGTTTCGAGTTTTTTTACAAGAATTGAGGAAACTCGGTGAGGTAACAGAAACATAAGCACGAAGTTTCTAAATCCGTAACTCTACGCCAATTAGAGATACCGCAGTTGTGTAAACTGTATCCTTTAGAACAACGCGGAGAAATTTTACATATGAATTTATAGCTTGCCTGAATTTGTTACAACTTTCACGAGGGTTTTCTAAAATAATAAATTAGAAGTATATTTCAGAAGGGTGCATAATACATCAATTTTTTCCGCATTAGATGTATTACTACGTGCACATCACACAATTGTCATATCGGCCGAGTTATAGAGTTGTAAACTTGACGGTTTCGTTCCTTGACATTCTGCCATTTTCAATATTTCTCACAAAAAAAAAAAAAAAAACATCGACGCTCTAAATTAAAAAGCTGCTTCCAACGGCCACTAGATTTTAACTTCTTTTAAAACCAACAACTTCCTCGAATTTGGTGCAGTGGTTGTCGAGAAAAACGATTTCCGCCTTCCCATGTGTTTAGATAGGAGGCCCCGAGCTAAAGCTTCCTCTTGACTTCCAAAAGAAACACATATCAACGACGAGCGTCGCCGTAATGGAGGAGTCCGGATTAATTTCGATCGCCTGGGATTTCCAGACGTGCGGAGTGCGCGGTCTGGGGGCAGAGAAACGCGGCCGGGCATCGAACCTGCCGCCTCGTGCCGCACAAGCGAACGTCCCTCAGGACACCCCAGCGATTGAAAGAGAAGGATACACGCCGTGAACACACAAGACATAACCGGGGCACACATCCATCGAAACATGCGTACCCATTAATACTAGTTAAAGACTGCATTTAAGGGTCCTTTAACAGCGGTCACTCGCACAGGTCGCACTGAGGTCGGTCGCAAAGAGCCGCAAATGGCCGCAAGGTGGTCGAAATTTGGTCCGAAAAAGACTTTCTTGGGTCATCGCGCGCCTCTCGATGTTCTTTTTTTTTCTTTTCTTTCAGTCGCGCGAGTGCATGCATGCGAAAACCTACTGAACCAATCAGTGGCCCAAAAACAGGGCGCCTGTATACGCCGACGATTGTTTTACGTGGCGACGAAGCAGGTGTGAGCAGACTGGAACGGCACCAATCGCGAGACACTTTTCGTGAGGAGAGGTGCAGATGACCGCGCTTGCTGGTGTGAGCGCCGGTCGCCGAGAGTCGCTCCTTGGTCGACAGTCGCAGTCAGTCGAGCAATCTCTGTCAATCTCCGGTGCAATTAAATGCGCTCTAAGGCCCCGTACAGTTCCTATAAAATCTAGAAACGCATTTAACTGTGCTCAAGGCGCAGACCGCGTCCTTCTCCGCGGACCTATAGCATGTCTCGCAGTTCCAGGTGCACGTTTTGCTGAACGCTTTAATGAACAGCACTGTTCCGCAAACAGGGAAACGGCGTCGCCGTTGCGTTGTATCGCAACAAGTTGTCGCTGCTGCTGTCACTCGCCGTCGTCATTATTTGCGTGTGCGCCGTTGTTTCCAGCCATCACTGTTAACGGTGTTGTTACGAAGGTTGATGACCCTGGTGCTCGTCCCCGTCTTGCAGGAGACCCTAAGACGCGACGACCAAGGCCATCAGGCGTCGTCCAAGGCGTCTTCCTCGTCTTGCGAAGGCTCAAAGTCCACGAGTCCAGATTCACAGCAGCCACCGGCACATACCTAGAGCCAAAGGGGGGACGCGATGACAGAAGGAGCCAGCCAGCCCCGCCGCCGCGGCAGAGCGTCAAGTCATCCGAACTGCCCCGGGAGTGTTCCCCGTCGCCGTGCACCCAGAACTGAGCGCCGCGTTTAGCGCCTTCCGTTCGGTGTGCCTTCGAGGGGCCCGATAAATAAAGGTGGAATACGTTCTTTCCACTTTCTGTTCTGCAGGACGCTCTCTCGTCGGACGGAACGTCATATAGTTGATAATTAAGGCAGCGTTGAAATTTCGCTCGCGCCTTGTTGTTGAAAATACGCCGCAGCGCGAAGTACGTATGCCAACGACCAATGTTGGCTCAACAAATTGGTTTATTTAAAAAAAATTGACTCCGGTAAAATGTTAAGTTTGAACACGAGTCACGAGAATGCGTCACGAAATGCTTGCAGGAATGGACGTTTTTGATAGCGAAAGTGAAAGAAACGCCGACGTTACCACTCGCCGGGAATGACGCACAACTCTGAAAGCTGAGATGACGGCGCCATGTTTGGGTGCATACTTTCTATATTGTCCTGGTATGTGTGCGCTACACGCTAAAGTTTTCCTAGCTTTTGAACATAGCCAAATATCTTCTTTCACCTCTCCCTTTGCTGTCCACGAGAAATTGACATTAAAAAAAAAAAAAAACCAGCCCACTCAGCTCTGCGAGGACAGTGCCCACCGGTAGAGCAATAACATTGGACCTCGCGCTGCATTTCTTCCACGGCTCTCCAAAAGCTCGCCAAATCGCCCGAAGCTCTTCACTCATCAAATTCGTAAGTACAGTGTACGTATAGACACACAGCGAGGAACCTATTCGAGCGGAACGTACATGGGGCGCCGCTGACCGAATTCCGTTTGAAATTACCGGTCTGAATTAAGCTTCGAGTTCCGAGAAACGGCCCGCTTCCGATGAGACAGCGAGAGAACTGCGCCCGAAGGCGACCGATTAAAGGAAGGAGTGGACATGCACGAGGCGCACAGAGCTGCTGAACTGACGACGACGACTAGACAACTCTCAATTCTGGCTATCCTAGCGACCCCCCCCCCCCCCCACTCCTCCACACACACACACAACTTATGTAAGTTGGTCGCAAAACAAGGGCACCACGCCGCACTAATGGACGATCGAAATGGTCACGGCAGCAACACACACCCCAGCCAATTCACAACACGGCAACGAAAGAAAAATTAGCAAGAATAATGAATAAGAAAGAAAAAATGTGCGAGATGATGGGAGAGGGATCGAGATCGCGTGGCGCCTTGCTTACAGGGATGGGGTGTGTCTCCTACGAGGAAGTAACATTCCGCATCGAAGGCGATGCAGGAAAGGCACGGCTGAAAAACGCACGCGGCATTTTCTGCCTCGAGCGCGGCCGAGCTGACGCTTGAGCGTCTGCAACACCCATACCAAAAATGTGGCACGATTCTCGTCGGGCGTTTCACTACACAGACACACACCCGCTTCCCCTTTCTTTGCTGTCTGGAAACGCGTACCTTGCTGCGACTTTGCCTATAGCTAGATTTCTAACGGCATGCACACTAAAGACAAGCACAGGACTAAGCCGGCACTCTATAGCTTATCCTAACAAGTGCTCTTGCGCGTTAGTTCAAACGGAAAACTACGTACCCTTATTTCCTAGAGGAAAATTTCCCATGGCGATACAATATAGCGCTGATTGCATCAGTACATGATGCAATAGGTCTCTTAAAAGCGAACTTTCCTGTGAGGCCGACATTTGTTCGAAATCGGCAATTAATTATCTACTGACTAGCAGGTCAAAGTCGAGATATAGCTTCGGTATCTGACGAAGGTCTGTCACGGCACGCTACATACGCCAATTCATCGCCTCTTTTACACGGAGCCAAGGCAGGTCAAGACTACGGTAAGCACTGGTCACGATATAGCTAAGATGTCGATCAGCAGAAAGTTCGCGATCCCTTCAAATTATGTGACGATTATTAGACGATAATTAATCCATGCGGTTTTTTAATGCTCACAATTATTCTCCAAGTGCAGGCACTTTTTCTTGCGAGCGGGCGGGCGCGCGGGCTATCTTATTGTTTGGTTGAGCCTATCCCGGTGATACAGCACTCGAAAGTCATGTCACAGGGGCGACTGGGTATGGGTACGGGGTATGTGCCACTCGGATTTAAGGATTTAGTTCGCTTGGGAACTTATCATAGAGTTTCGTACGATTACCAGAGGGAAACCTGGCGCTGCAATCATTCGGTCACCATGGAAATGATGGGGAGTAAGTACATGAGGGATTCAGACGTTCTTGGGCCTTCGTTTATCGCGCTTTATCTGTGCCTCAATTGGTCTAAATCTTATAGCACTTTATACATTTTTAATGCAGAAGGTTATGAGACTCGGCAAGCACGCATAATCGCTGCTGATTGCAGTGGTTCCGCTTGCACATGCGTTTGTGGCGTAATGGTTTCGATAGGGCATTTGTGTCAGGTGTCCTGCGTTCGAATCCTGCCGTCATACAATTTTCATAATGTTTATTTAATTATTTTAACGCAATGGATGGATGGATGGATGGATGAATGGATGGATGGATGGATGCATGGATACAACCTTATTGAGCGTTCAGCAAGGTTTAACGCGACCCGGGCTTAGGTCTTCCACGGGGACCAAAGCCCGGGGCTGCGCAGCTGAGACCTCGGAATCCAGATGTAGGCAGTCCAGCAAGCCCGTGAGGCGGCGTTGGCTTCTCATGATATTACGTTCCTCCAGTTGGTCTCGAGAATACGACCGTTTCGCCGCGACGTATCGACGACGTATAGCAACTGGCGCCCATCGCATCGAGCATCCTGTGCAACACAGAGTTTTCAATAGAAAGCTACTAGGGACAACACTGGCGCTAGTGCGCGCGTGCGCGCGCACGCACGCACGCACACACACACACACACACACACACACACACACACACACACACACACACACACACACACACACATATATATATATATATATATATATATATATATATGTGTGTGTGTGATGATATATATGTGTGATGAAGGCCGGACCCCGGCCGAAACGTCAATAAGCCGCTTCATACGCGCGTCTACTTCACTGTATGTATATATATATATAGGGGGCGCAAGCATGGCGGTTCCGCCTGCATGGGAATGACGCTTGGCAGATGGATTTGCCTACGCTAATAATGAAGCTGCCTTGTCGAAATGACAAGATGGCGAGGCGGGCTATACCTAATTATATGAGTCGTGATTTGACAAATGTAACAGCGCTAACCCATGCAACCACGAAGAAACAAGGACGAGAAACGGCGTTTGTGTCTCGTCCTTCTTCCTTTGTGGTTGCATGCGTTGGTGCTGTTACATTTGTCAAATCAAGTATGCACCAACTCGCCCAGAAGGAAGTTATAATAAATTATGAGTCACCACGCATGTTCTAAGGTACCAGATAATTACCATATAAGGTACCATATATAACGCAGTAAACAACATCCTGTGGTTGTCACTGTATTCACTCTCCACTTACGATTGATTGATTGATTGGCTGACTGATCAATTATTTGAATGAGTGGTTGATTGATTGATCTAACTGATTCAATTAAAAGGACCAAATGACACAGCGGATATTGAAGTATGCCGTAGTGGAGGGCTCAGGAATAATTAAGACTATGTGTGTTGGTGCACCAAAAGTGCCGCCGCCGCGGTCTGGAAACGAACCCGCGACTTCATCCTCACGAGCAAAACGCCATATTCATATTAGCAACCCCGGCCGGTTGTGATTTAGTACACATTATGAGACTCTTTTTTTTTCAGCACTTCTCGATAGGTAGTCGTGATTGTATTTACCCATTCCTATGCTAGAAAGTGAAAGGTGAGCGCGATAGCGATTATAAAGCCGGTATTGGTGGAATGCAGACTACAAGTGCCGACCCTGTAGCCGTGAGGAATCAATATTTTCCCTATCAAGCCGACGTTCGTGCTTTCGGAACTGCCGAATCGCTTCTGCAATAATAGCTACGTGCTTTCGTGGTTTCCTGTCCAATTGCCTTTCGCCATATACAAACCAAGCAAAGCTTTAGAAAGCGAAACGACGGTTTTAGCACAGCGAACTGCACTTCGGCGTGTTGCCGTTCGGGAGCGTGTAGTCTTTTGATAACGTGAACGAGCGGAATGAAGAATTTTTAACTCGAATGCGCGATCAAAACTTATGGGTCCACACGAAAACAGAGTCCCGTGCACCGCCATGCTGTGAGGGATGCCACGGCTTTGCCGTTGTACTCGTTGCCACGTAGGCAGCGCCACTTGTAAGCGTGAACTTTCCCTAAATCGCAATACGAATACGAATAGGATAAAGCGCGAATGCCTATAAAATATAAATAATACGATTTCAAGCAATACATATGGTGAAGTTACAGCCGACTTATGTAATATGCGGTCACCTGGTGGGAATTCAGCCCTACAGCACAAAACCTTCCCCGTAAGGCGTCGAGACATACCGTACTTTGCTACTTGCCGTGTCGTTTTAAAATTATAATTGCTGTTTAAACCTCAAATAGCGTGTTCGATTACGTCACTATAAATTATCGATTTTCATTTCCCCCAAAATCCCATGACTCTTCTGGGTAAGTGATTTTACACGTTATTTCGAAGGCGGCCTTGGAAACTGGTCATGCCTATAATTATTTGACACAGCGTTTGCAACGTACACCCTCGTGCAAAAGTATACGTACCAGGACGTGTACCCAAAATAAAGCGAACTTTCTCCTCTGTCTGTGAATGTAACCTGAAATTGAAGACTACAGTCCAATTTGGCATTGCGAATTTTCCAGTGCATTCGTCAGATTCAATTTACGCGCGTTAATGCCCGCCACCGCGGCTTAGCGGCTATGGCGTTGTGCTGCTAAGCACGGGGTCTCGGGATGATCGAATCCCGGCCGCGGCGGCCGCATTTCGACGGAAGCGAAATGCAAAACGCCCGTGTCTAGTCGATTAGGGGTATACGTTAAAGATCCCCCGGTGGTCAAAATTAGTCTAGAGTGCCCCACTACGGCGTGCCTCACAATGAAAGCGTGGTTTTGGCACGTAAAACGACAGAATTCATTCGTGCGGGTCATTTTACGAATAAATTTGGTTTCCTTCGGCGAGCCTGTGTTCCGCATACTTTTGCTCACGGGTGTACGCAACAACACCGATGCTGCGCTGTTTCCGGGCGCGTATGCGATCGTGCGGATGAGTCATATCAGATAGCAGGCACAGTTGACACCGCTGTGCGCGACTTGCTTACGGAAACGCGGGCGTGTCCCACGAGGAAGTAACGTTCCGTCTCGCGGTACATAAAAGGGCTGCAAACACGCAGCCCGTCTGCAGCCTCGAGCGCATGCAGGTAGTCTGCCGCTAAACTAGGCACTCAATCCGCGGAAACACCTTTCCAAAAACTGTGGCGGCGCGATTGTTGTCGCATCCGCAGCCATTTCCCCATTCTTTGCCGTCTTGAGTCTATGGCGGACACATACCTCAGGTAATTTTCCACCTTCCTTTTATTGCGCACCGTGGGATGTCCAGTCAACATTCTGCACTCCTCCTCCCTCTATTTTACGTGCTTGCGCTCCGCCGATAAGGAGAGATTTTTCACATGGATGACTCGCATTCTCCCCCGGCGCCACTACCCGCGAGGCAACATTCCTCATGAAGCGAGCTGAAAGTCATAATTCCCGCAGAAGCAATCATGAAGTTTACATAACAGATGCGAGCTAAGCTCTGACACGGCTTGTACTACATGTAACTTAAAGTGCTGGACGCTATAACGTTTGACAAGGCGGCAAAGACGAAGGTTGTGCGAACGCATTGTTCGAACTGTCAATTAGCCGCCTAAGAGGTGCTTACCGCTATGTAAATCGACTGTAAATAGTAGCAAACATGCCGGCACAAATTGGACATTTTTGGTCACCGTCGCACAATGGTATAAGGTGCCACAATAGCGTGAACATTTCCGACATCAATGAGGCAACGCTAGCTTACTTGCTGCCGCGCCGACCTATATCACGTCCAACAACGGCGTCGGAAGGTTGCGTGGAATCAGGGGAGGAGCTCAGTGAGGTTGCCGTAAATGCTTATCATAAGGGCATGTCGGTTTGTTGGAGTTTGCCGAACCACTCGCACTACTTTGCAGTCAATTGTTCCATATTATAGGCTTGTTGGCATTTGCAGCTATTCTTCGAAGATCTCCGCATTTCATATATGTATTTAAATTCCTGCCTCCCCGAGTAGTTTTGCCGGGTGAATTTATTAAGCGGGTATTTATAAACACGCTTGACTCTGACAGACAATTAAGTTCAGCAACCTAACAGCCCTCATCAACTTTCCATATATAGCGCAAAGCGGAGTTGATATATGACAGTAACTAACCGTTAATTTCATTTATGTCGATGCATTAACAAATTCGGCCACCTCCTAACATGCGTTAAGAAATATGATGTTCAAATTATATATCCCACTCAAGCGAGCTTTATTTCAAACACATTCCTTGCCCCAAACGTTCCGCTTGTTCCGGGGCTATGTTTAGAAAAAAATAAAAGCGCCACTTATTAAAGGGCTCGTTATTAACAGCGCTGTCGGCTTGTCGGCCCAGATTCGTCCTCTCGCCTGCATGTTCAGCACAGTGGCTCTCGGGAGAGAGCTGCGGGCAGCTCGCGACTGGCCGAGGCCATCCGGAGCGTCGTAAACGGTTGCACGCTTCTGTGCCCAAGCATACTAGAGCAACTTACGCGTGTTCAATTCCAATCAATGCGGTAGCCACTCGCTCCATGCGCTTCCGGTGTCCGCTTTCAGGTGACCATAATTCTTCACGTCCCTGTTTCGCCCAAACACCGCTAGGGGGCGCGCCGTGTCTACGTGCTCGAGAAGGGTATGGGTGCCACGCGGAAATGAATTAGCCGACGAGAGAGGGGGGGGGGGGAGAAAAACAAAATAAGTATGCGCGCGCGCCATTGCTGCGGCCACCCGTCCGAAGCGTGGTTAATCGAGCCTATATATCGTATGAGGAGTTCATTGGATGCTGCGCACGTTCGTTTCAACGGCGCAAACATGACAGCAGAGGGAGAATGAAACAAACACGAGAGTTATCTGTAATAAATAGCGCGAAATAGACGGGACTGAAAGAACAAGCACCTTGCACCGGACAGAGAGCGCCATGAAGTTGCGTCTGCTGTTACAAGGTAATTGAAAGTGTAGATAGACAAGCAGGAGTGATCGGAAACAGAGACAGCGAATTGGATGCAAAGAGTGGAAACGAAATAGACCACCGAGATTTACAGTAATTAATAAAAAATTAGAATGGAAAGTCTGTACGATAACACGAAGTGTCTTGCTTTTTGGGGCTATAGCTCGTTGCCTAAGAACAAAAACATACCGGAGTAAACATTTGCAATTAGATTAGGCATGTGTATGCTGCAGCGAAAATCCGCAGACCACTGGGCACATCTTAGTGGAATGCGAAGGATTCACCCAGCGAGAGCAGTATGCAACGTGCACCTTCCAGAAGCGTTCAGATTTAAAGTGGACGGAAGCATCAACCGGTCGGCAGGCGAGATAGGCAGGAGACGTTTAAAATATTGGTGGAAAAAAAGTATAGAAAGAGACTGATACGACCAGATCAATTACAGGCATAGGCAGCGGTACAAGGTAGATAGCGAAGATTAAAGAGATGTATACAGGAATTCTAGAAGGCGGAAAAGCATTGACAGCATACCTGAGTAACTCAGGCAGACTAGGTGACAGTTCGCTCGCGCCCCGTTTCAAAGGGGATGCCTATAACTCATCATCATCATCATCATCATCATTATAGAGTTACTACATGCGTACCTTTGATAGCAAGCCCAGCTACTCCAGTGTAGCTGCAGCGGAAACAAGTTAGCACTTTGTTGCGAAATGCCACGATATACACCCAACGAGACCCGTAGGGAACGTCCACCTTCCAGAAGCGCTTTAACTGCTCATCAATCGAGATAAACAAGAGACGTTTAGAATATTGGTGAAAAAAAAATAGAAGCAGGGAAGATATTGACAGAATAATAGTCATTACAGGCATAGGTAACTGTACAATACGGAGACATGTTTTAATGAAGAAATAAAAGACCAAGGAGAGATAGCCAAAAGACTAGACTGGTATGCATGTGTATAATACCTGGTGAGCTCAAGCAGGCAAGGGTAGCCATTTTTCACCGCAATGTTTCGAAGGAGTTGCCAACAGATATCATCATCATAATAATAATGATCACCACCCCAGCGTCGCCGAAACCATTAGACGACCTCAAAAATGACGGTGACTAACGCTTCATCGTTGATATGAGTGTAGCCCCAAGCTTTGCGGTCTGCAGCTTGGTACTGTTCATGCTCCTAATCTCGATAGCAAACATGTCCATTCGTAAGCAGAGAAGGCACACTTGGACATGTCCGGTTGATCTTAGATGACTTGTGATAAGCGTGTCACGGCGACTTTGCATCACGTCCCTTTCATGTTGCCTCCCCCGCTCGCTAGGGTGTGTTCAGACGCTACTGTCAGCGGCGGAAAACTGGGACACACGAGACCTAAGTTACAGGAGTCATTCTATGTCCGAACCGGTGTACTCGACTACCTATGATCTCATCATATATATATTTATTTATCATTTCTTGAATTCATTTACGTGCAGGTAATTTCCCCTCTACTGTAATTGCTGTCATTTTTGTCGGTTTCTTCGTGTTGGCTTCCGTCACCAAATTCAGACAAACGTCGCCAAGCAAAACAGCACAGCGTGTGAGGGGGAGGGGAGGGGGGGCATATTCTAACAGGTGAACTTTACGAGTGCCCCTTTCTGCACACTTCAAGACCTACTGGCTTTGCAAGCGATACGATGGGCGCTAAAAAAAGGTATTCATTGATAATGGTAAAACAAAATACAGTTGTCGTTTCTTTACTCATCGCGCATATATAAAATTGATTAGAAATTTTATTTTTGTTGAATGAATCTGTCTCTCGCTTTAATTTGAAAAATTCTTTTTTTCTTTGCCAATGTTTGTTCCCTCCGAACATAGTCGCGCTTCGATTGCTGCTCCAATAACCACCCTTGCTGATGTCGGTGACAATTCGTCCTGAACCACTTCTCGCCCGAAGCTTCGCGGCTTATTTGGATTGACCTTGCAGCACCGATGAAATGCGAAGAGCAAGGGAGGCAGCGCGCTCGTTGTACACACTCATCACGTGGCAAACACCTCCTCCCCGTTAGCTACGCCATCACGTGCCTAATGACGCACTCAGTAGGCCGCAACTTTAGTCAGTTAGATGGCTGCGACGTCACGTGTGACGTACGCACTAGGCACACATTTAGTAAACCAGAAGCGAGGAGCCGCCGTGGGTACGGGGAAGCGTACTCGTCTCGCATCCCCGAGACCCCCACCACTGGAATGTACCAAATTTTATTTTCAAAATGCCATTAATTTACTTTGTTTAGAGAAACCTCCCTGCCAAATTTGACGTCAATCCGTGCATTTTTGATGCGTTTCTACTCTTTTCGCCGTCGGCCATTTTTGGTACCATCGCTCGGTCACGCCGCCGCCGGATTTTTGCGTAATGGAGCCGATAATGCTTCCGCATTAAAATCAACTGGCCGCAGGTGGCATACGAGGTCACGTGTTCTCATTACACGTGCGATGCCCTTGCCAACTGAGCTACCGCCGGCGCCGTTTTCCCATTCACTTTCTCGGGTATAGTTACGTTCGTCTATTAGAACAAGGTCTGGGAGTGTTAGCCAGCGCCTCCACCACTCATGGCAGTGGATGTGGAGCATCATATCTACTGCAGGCGCCACGTAGTACGTGGACTATTTAGGTGCAGGCAACTGGTCAGTAGTTAAATGTATCAAAGCTGCCGGATTCGATATCATCACTATGCAACGAACGAGAATAAAGGAAACCGATGTTTATTAGTCAAATCATAAAAAGCCAGCGCACACGGAGAGTGAAAAGCGGCCGGGATTTGATTCCGCGCCCTCGTGCTTAGCAGCGCGAAGCAATCCCTGCACGTCTATCTTGGAAGCAATCTGCGGAGGGAGTGAAGCTTAAGCGAGCCGAGATGGCTACCGCTCGCCGGAAATGACGCATGACCCAGAGCGCGCGGCTCCTCGCCATGACCTCCGAGATTAGGCGGCGTCCACGCGGCGCACTGGAAAACTTCGGAGGTGGCGTACTGAGACTTACGTCACAGCGGCAACCACCAGGTGCACGCATCGTCTGCTTAGGTGCTGTTTAAAGGCTTCCAACACGAAAACTATGCACTTACCAGCCCCGCAGCTTCTGCCAACATTGTTTTAGTTGTAATACTACTCATTTATAACAAATGTACTTAAAGTGAAATTTAGTTGCTGTTTGCCTCTAAAGCTGACCTTGCGATGACGGAAGCGTAATCTACAATTCAAGCTTAACATTTGTTTGGTGCCCGTAAAATTACATGACCGTTGTTCGATCACTTGACGTGTGCCATTATATCTTCGCGGTATATTGCAACGGTGCCATCGCCCTGAGTAATGTGTGTCTAGCACGAAAGGTACACTGCCAAGGACAAAAGTCTGTAGACAACAGGCGCCAAGTGACACCGGAATATTCTTGTGGTGCGCTACTCGAATTTTCGAAGTCTGGTCAAAACTTGCATGTGCGAGCCCTTGGGCAAGCATATGAAGGTTGGCCACGCGTGTATACGCCGCAAATGACAACTTCTGTCGAGGAATCGGTGGTACGCAGACTATCCCCATCTTTGCACCGATTGCATAAATGTGAAAGGAAGCACAGAATTCGCATTCAAGCAACCGCTGCTGCCCGAGTGGCACTTCAGACCTCACTCGCTAATGCTCGAATATAGGTAAATCTATACTGTCAAATAATCTGCCACTTTGTACTTATTAAACCATAACAATAAGGCTAATTAACTAACGGCCTTCAATGCAAAGCAAGTGTTCCAGTTTCTATTGGCACTCGCCGCACATTTACTTATAAGATTTCGATCGCGAAATATTAGTTCACGCACTTTGTCGGATCATCCATTGCCAACAAATAATTTAAGAACCGATTATATTCTGACGTACCTGAAGACACTCAGGGGCTGCTACATCTACCCCATAAAGCACACAACACGGGAAGCTAGCTTCTGGGCTACGATGACAGAAACTGTCAGGATATTGACGCGTGGAAATAACTCCCATATAAACGGGCAGCGCTTCAATATGCCTGCGCAGCTGCGAGGTATAAGTTATCCAAATGTTCATAAAGTAAAGCGAAATGCAATGCAGAAATCCAAACAAACGGTGTAGGCCCAGGGCTCAGTAGAGTGCCTACAACCACAACTGAAAAGACGCTATAAAGCTTCCAGTCGAAAAATAAGAAACTCCGATCTCAGAGGGCCCGGAGGTTAGTACAGACTGTCAACGCCGAAGATACACTAAAACTTCCAGTTTAGCAGGTTAGACAATACAAACCTTGTGTTGCACCAAAGACTTGAGCTCCACGCAAACAGCATGTCTCGCAAGAACCGCAAGTCATCCAAGCGCCGAGGCACTAAGAGCAAGTCTTCAAAAAGCGACGCGGGCCCGCAGCCTAAATCTTCAGGAAAGCCAACCGCGGAAGTGAAACCATGCGTCACAGATTCCAAGATCGCTCCCGTCGTAGAGACGAACGACAATGCCCAGGCCTTTGTAACTCATAAAAACACGGCAGTAGCAGTTCCCGGTACCACTACGGCTTACGAGGCCCCGCTCGACAGTGCCCCAGGGACACCCGATCGTTCACACTGGCCTCTACAACTTACCGCTAGCGACACCCAGCAGCAACCCGGCGGCAACCGGCAACTGGGCAGTGGCGAGTCCCTGGCCGACAGGATGCAGCGTCTGGCGTGTCAGGACGCCTCGTTCAGCTACTTGGGTCCCTGCTACCATCACTACAACGACCCGTACCTCCAAAAGGGCGGCTGCTTCCCAACGCGCTCGGAGGGCGACGACGACTTGTTGCCGTCGCTTCGATTCGAACCGAGTCGCACTGCCGTCGGCACCACTGCCCTCGTCGTGCCCATCGACGGTATTACGCAGGTCAGTACTCGCATTTATCCAGTACACTGACACACACCTTTAAAAAAAAAGGCACTTATTCGAACTAGTTGGTGTGTCCTACTGGGATATGCACGTCTGGCACGTAAAAAGATAATGACACGCTGTAGTAACGGTGAAGAACACAGTTGCAAAACTGTGAATCATGAAACATGTTATTGGGCGAACCTGTGCCCACAAAAGCAAGTGACACTCGAAGTACGACAGTGGCGAACAGAGTCGGCGATCGTCGAAATCTGATGTGCGGGACAAACGCGTCGGCTCCTATACATGACACGTCGAAGGTTCCAGCGTAATCGTTGGAGCCCGCGTGCCTTCCACAAAATACAACACTGTTCGCGTGGCGCATAGAACTCGATTGACGGTATTGCGTACTGCATTGGGTGCTTAAGCGAAGTTACATGCCACAATAGGTGACGTTGCAGGCAGTGCGTCTGTCGCAGAGACGTGTGGCCTTGCAGGATTATCCGGCAGCAAACGGGGCTCCATCGAGAGGCTCTAGCGCGCGTGCTTTTTTTTAAATGTCCGCTGTCTTCGCGCCGTGAAGCGGTTTGATACTTTGCAGGGGCGATCGTCAGTGTGATCAACGCAACGGCGCTTATCACCTTGCGATGCCGAAACCTGGTCGGAGAGGGATAAAACTTTATTATTGTTTATTGTTGCTCAGTGGATTACTGAGCAGGCTGCCTCAGTCCCGGTAACCTCTGTCGGCGCACTTGACGGCGGATACGATGTACGCTGCCAGGTACTCTAGCTCCTGGAATGTGGTGGCCGTAGTCAACCACCCAGGTTTGACTGGTATAGGGATACGGAGGTGGGCTAAGGTAGTGGAGGAGGTGGCGAGGGGCATATCTAAATAATGCGAGGGAGCTTCCTAGTCTTCCCAAATGTCCATCTTGCCTGTACGCAGGTGAAAAGCCTCAACTGCATCAGGATCACCAAGGAGCTCGAGACCGTCGCTCCCGACGGCATCCGGAGGGTGCGCCTCAACACGCGCCTCAACCTGCTAGCCGTCGACACGCTGAAGACCGAGGTGACGGCCGCGCTGATGGGCATCCGCCGGCTGTGCGGCGTGGCCGTCGAGGTGCACGAGCCGCGCAGCACGTTCAAGGCCGTCGGCGTCGTGAACGGCATACCGCCCGGCATGACGGCCACCGACATCGAGGCCGCCATACGGTCCGCGGTGCCGGTGCTCAACGTGCGCATACCGCACCCCCCGAGCCCGGCCATTGTGACGTTCGCCTCGGCGCAGATACCGGACTACGTGAACATCGGGTTCGTCCAGCACAGGGTCCACCTGTACGTCGACCGGCCGGCCCGCTGCAAGCTGTGCGGCCGCATCGGACACGTCATGGCCGTGTGTCCAAGGCCGCCAGCCTTCCTCAAAGGGTATGACTGCAAATTCATCGTCGTCAGCTCGCTCTCATGTAGGACGAAGGCATATCTCCCAGCGATCTCCGAGTTACCCGGCTTTCTTGCGTAAGCGCACTCCATTATACAGGGTGTCCCAGCTAACTTTAGCCAGAGTTTAAAAATATGCAAATGTCACGTACGTAGCTGGACAGAACAAAGGTAAGGTACTCCAAGTATCTCCTTTATCCAAGTATCTTTGAGTATCTCCAAGCGACGACATCGCTTGGAGATACTCAAACTAGTTTTTCATTCCGGCTAATTAGATAATTTGTCTTAATTATTTAATCAACCTATCAAATACATTAATTAGATGAAAAGTTCAAAATGAGAAAATTCTAGTGCGACATGAAAAACTCCCGATTCAGATTTCTGTTGCTCGATACATGCTTTATAAAAGTGTTTTTCCGAGCGTGAAAGAAGCCCGCGAATACACGCAAAGTGGCTCAAGCGGCCAGTCGCGCGGCAAATAACGAATTCGAAACGAGAGCGTGCGCAAAATAAGTTCCGTAAGAATTGCATAGCGCCGTTTGGTGCATATAGCCAACGTGCCCATAAAAGACCTACCTCACATTTTGTTCGCCTCCGTACATTTACAAGTATATCGCCGGAAATGTCGCTTCATGAGCAGAAAGTATAACAAAGGGAGGGGAACGTTGTCGAGGGCGGCGAGGGATTAGACGGCGCGATTAAATTAGGATGTTTGCAGGCATAGGACAAGTTCGGCTGGCGCGGAACACGGGTAAATGGAGGCCCCAGCCAGATGCTTTTATTGAAGCAAGAAAGCTGGGCTAGCTAGTCGCAATTATTATGATGCATGAGGTTGTCACCGGGGTGTTGTGATCGGCCAGTCACCCTGCGACAACCGCTGCTCACGGATACCGCGATTATAGGGAGCGGGCCGACGGCCTCATCAAAATTGTTCTAAAATGGGATGATTTATGCCCACCAATGAAGTACCACTGTCAGGAGAGGTTTGTGCAATTAGCCGAGGCGACGGTCCTTCACCCATCATCTGCCCACACTGACGCGTCCACGCTGGAGAAGGGGTCAGTGGGCTATACCCACGCCGCTTGCGCCCAGTGATGTGCATGTTTCCGACAAAGCTCCCCTTCGGAGGGAAAGGGCAACAAACCTCCGGATTGGTGGGGCCTGATGTAATCCGTCTCCTGAGGCAGGATGGGGGAGGCGATTGAACAATGAGCACGCAGGGGATAAAAAGAGCGATGGATGCCTGGAGTGATCGGCTGCTGCAACTTCATGAATTTATTTTGCTGTACATCTTTGAATGTCTTGTAAATACGTAAATATAAGCATGTGTCTAAAACCTCTTGGATAGCGGGCCCAGCCACACGTTCCCTTATTCCGCCACGAGGAAAGGATATACCACATTTCCGGACCCCCAGTCGCAACAGGGGTTAAATCGGCTCATTATGATGATTATGATGACTCGCTCCATCTTTACAAACGTAGCATTCGAAAAAAAGCAAAACAGTCCGTGCTATCTTCTTTTCATAGAGTTCCTGCAAAAATTACTCGTGGCAACTAGGGCGTGTCTGCGGGAGTTACAAGCGGGGCGATTCAGCCAGCACGAATGTAGTGCTCACGGAATGAAACGCGTCAGTTTATGGCTAACTAATGCGCATACTTTCGTTACCACCGGCTGCAGTTCGTGTCACATCGACGTTGCCTAGATTCCTAGCGGCATGACATGGTACTGTCGAGTACTTTGCTTATATGCAGTGTTCTACTAAATGCTCCCTGTCGCGTTTCATTCCGTGAGCACTGTGCATTATGGAAAGTACATGGAAATGCTTAAACTCCATTGTTCTGGTTTCAAACGGCTTTCGGACTCCGCAAATCAATAATATCCAACAAACTATTGCGTTACAAAAGCAACAATTGCCAGTGATTATGCACGTGCGCGGAGAATTAGATTTGCTTGCTTGCACTATGATAACTACAACCGCTCGGAAATTCAGGAAGACAAAGCGAAACAAACGCCACAAGAACGTCCGAAGCCACAGTTGCGATCGAAGACTAGACAAGTCCAAGTATATATACATGCCTGCAATCCTTATGCCATGGCTACAGTGTACCATGGCTAAGCGATCGCAGAGAATTTTTGTCGTGTGGCTCTCTGAAGGTGAAGTTTTGACGGAAGGTCGTCTGGTGGGGAAGGATCGTGACAGTAATGAAAAAAAAATGAACCAACTGCAGAAGAGAATGAAGCAAGGACGTTTCGGCCTTCGCAATCGCATCCCCACGGCCTCAAAAATCGGGCGTCACGCTCGGAGGTCATGTCGTTACAAGGCTTGTTCGCAAGGCTCCGGTCAGGGGAGCTAAAACGTCTTTCCTTCATTTGGTCGGAGTCTTCCTTATTTATTGTCTACTGCTCTTTCTCTTTACTCGTTTCCAGCACCTCGGGAGCAGTCAACGGCGACTCGAACTCGGACACGTCCGCGGCGCGGCGGCAGCACTGTCTCAACTGCGGACAGGATGACCATGACACCCGGTCCAAGACGTGCCCGCGCTGGCTCGAGCTGCTCGAGGTGTCCCGATACAGGCGCGTTTACGACGTCAACGCACGAACGGCGAAAGCGGCCGTGGCCGCGTCCAAGGCTATGGAAGCCAGGAGCCGCTCAGTCAAGGACGACCGACATCACGTGATAAGGTGCATCAACTCCATGCTGGCCAACTCGACGAGCTCTGACGTCGCATCGGAAGTGCGGGGAAACACGGCACCGGCACGGATAGTCTATACCGTGGAAGAACTCTTGCGGATCGGACTCGGCACGCCCATATGTACCAGGCCTCAACATTTTGGTACGAGCAGCCGCTGCTTGCATGCATGGAGCGCAGCGGGAAGCATCGCCAGCTTGTTCTTACAGAAGACTTTCATTGCGTTCGTGAGAATTTTTTTCACGCCAGTCAGAAGTTTCACGACGGCTTACCACAGACGTTTCAGTTCATCTAAACCGGCCGGGGACGGAATGCACAGACCTCGGGAAAAACGAAGCACAGCTGACTTGCCCTTCATGATGAAATAAAAGGTGACCGACTTTAGCGGCTAACTTAGCCCACCCAGTACGAAAGCCGTGGCAGTTTCCAGGTGTTTTACACGTGGATGCACGTTTTTGTACTGGTTTCAATAAATCACAGCAAATGTCAGAAGTGTGACGTCTACGCTTTTGTGCGCCACTCCTTGAGAGGGTGATGTGCACTGCTCCCTTACAGAACCAGTATGCCGCAAAGGAAAACCACACGGCTTCCCCGAGAAGCAAGTGCTGTATTTATTCGATAGGTCAACTTTTTGTTTCCCCTGAAACTGTTATCCAATACGAACTATCCACCAATATTCGTGGCCAAAGAATCACGACCAGCTAGCAAAATACCGAGGCTAAGTAATGGAGTTCCTTCGTTGAAGCAGCGGTAAAGCCAGTCATGGGATTATCCAGACTGGCTATAGTAAGTTATGCACATCCGACGCACTCGACGTCACCGAGGATGCCTGCGAAGCATCCGACGAGGATGCAACTTGTGGCACTGTTTAGAGAGATTTAGTTGCCGATCTCGCGATAAATACAAAAGTAGTTTTTCGCCTTTTTAAAAGAAAGAAAAAATATGGGTCGATATATCTGGACGAAATATGGACGAATATCTGTTTCTTTTCTTTCTTCTTGTTATGTATGACCTTCGTCGAAGGAAGCTGACTTTTGTACATTTGTTACATTTAAGCGATAATCGCTGTAACAAACATTGACTCCAACTTAAGATTGAATTTTGAGGGTTTAACGTCCAGGAGTGGTACACTGGGTTATGGGAGACGCTGTAGTGGACAAAATCAGGATTACTTCCACGACCTGGAGTTCTGTAACATGCATCCAAATATAAGTATACCGAAAGCGTTTTCGTATTCCGCTCCCATCAGAATGCGGCCGCTGCAACAGAGAACCGAACCTGCACTGAGCAGCAAAGCACCCTCCATAGCCACTGAGCCAACGCAGTGAATTTACAGCTACATGATGGGCTTACACCAACGTGATGGGTTTACAGCAATTACAGATACCAGCAAGACTGAGCGAATCAATATTCACAAGTGAACAAATTTTGAAAGATTGCAGATTGAACAAAAAACAATTAGAAGTAGCGTTAACTAATCGTTGCTAGGACAGTCAGTACCAAGAAACAGACCCCCCCCCTCCCCGCCCTAGACAGGTTCACTAAAATACCAGTTTCTAGTTGTGAAATAAATTGTGTTTCCTTCAAACCAACAAGACCTGATCACCAATTAAATGTCCCTCACTTTATTAAGAGGCCAGCGAAAATCGGCATAAAGATGTTTTCTAGCATAACGTTCAAAAAGCACAGTTATACTGAAGTAAGCGTCATGTCGTCAAGATGCTGTGCTTCCATTCACACTATGGAAATGTATCTACACTTAATGTTCATCGCTAACAATCTCAGACAAGATTTTTTCTCATCATTGTGCCTGGACTACAATTGCGTAGCCAGATTTTTTTTTCTTGTTTAGTTAGTGGTGGAGGGAGGTAGGGGGGGGGGGGGGTTTACATGCCCGGGGTGCCACCCCCTGGCTACACCACGCATGGACTACAGCATAGTGCTCACCTCGTGGCCCATTACGTTTGACACTCCGTATTGCCTGACATACTCCGCCACCAATCAAAGTACAGTACTCTAGTACACCATAATTAAAGCCTGAAAGACACTAACTCTATGCTGAAAGGGCAGTTGTTTTGCCACCCCCTTGTGATGACCATAGCAATGACGCTGGGTTGACAGGAGGCAATCACTATCGCCGCGAACGCGGTTTCAGTTTCGTATTTGATGCGCAGGCAATCTTCGGACCCATTTTCTTGGATATAAAATCACGCAAACAATAAGACATTGTTAGCTGCCATTTGCACTTCGAAATCTGCCAAGAGAAGGTCGAAAATGAACGTTTCCGGTGGCGATCAATTGATTGATCGATTGATCGATCGATTGATCGATCAATCAATCAATCAATCAATCAATCAATTAATCAATTCTGGGATTTTACATGCCAAAACCAAGATCTGAATATGAGGCACGCCATAGTGGGCAACTCCATATTAATTTTGACCACCAGGGCATCTTTAATGTGCCCCCAATCAACTACCAATGCATGGGGCACGGGCATTTCTGCATTTCGCCCCCCATCGAAATGCGGCCACCACGACCGGGATTTCATCCCATGACATCGTGCTTAGCAGCGCAACACCATAGCTACTAGGCCACCGGGGTGGGTCTTTTCGGCGGCAGATAAGTTGTCCTCGACGCATTCACTGTCTCCTAGCGCCGCCAAGACCAACGTTGCAGCCATTGCGGGACCGCCATAGTGGTCAGGTGCATGCTTGAGGACCAGTGATGTTCCAAGTTATTCAGTAAAGGCTAGCTTCAGGATATAAATCATTAGTTTTGACCCATAGAAATGCGTGAGGGCTGGCGAAGACCTTCTGTCTAGATCGAATTAACTGAAATATCTTATTACCGGAGTCTAGTTAATGGTAGTCCACTGTATTCGTTTCTGGAAAAACATGTGGAATATAATGGTTACCGAAGCCTTTTGTAAATGTGCAATAAGCTGGTTTGGTAGGTCTTTGTGATCATCAAGAGCCAAATTTAGGTGCTCTGGACAAAAAGATTGCAGTCGCATTAGTCCCCACGTTTTCAGCCGTATCTGCCCAGTCTGCATAGAATGGGTTAGAGTTGTCAATCAGGTGAGCAATTTGATTGACTTTCCACATGACTGCTGCCCCATTAAGCTTATTTGAATAGCTATGTATGCATACCAATTTGTGCATCTGTAAAATAAAAACATGAATGCAATACACCAATGGTACACTACCACCTTAGAATACGGATCATCTGCTCCAGCTGTTGCCTATAGACATGCATTTTTGCATGCATGCCAAGGGAGGGAGTGAAACGAGTTTCTTCCAAGAAACTTGTCTTTGTGGAAGCTTTGTGAGGCTGCACAGTTAAAGGCAAGGAGTGCGAGAGAATTTGAATATGATTAACAATTGTACAATGTCGATAGCAGCCAGTGGGATGCAGAGGCATTTCTTCACATGAATATATTTGCGGTGATAGATATAGCTGCAGTAGAAAGATGAATAATAGCAGTAGGTATTTACAGGGAGTAAACTGCAGTGTGAAAAATGTGAGCATAGTATCTATATTTCATTTTTTAGGAACATCATCACCACAGTAACAACGAGTTCAAATCAAGTGGAAGTAGACAACACTTGCATTTCTGCCCACTGTTGTATTGTTAAAGGCAGGACATAAACCAGGCTGTAATGTATACAAGTTGAGGAGAAATGCCACAGCACAAGAAGAGTAATGTTTAACCACCTGTAGCTCTTTAAATATAGCGAGCAGAAATAAAATTATTGTGAGAAAATATTCTGTGAGAGATACTACGTCTAAGCAGTACTTCAGCTTTCTTTCTGCATTTTTCTTTTCTACACCATAATGTGCAGTCAAAGGTGTTTTCACCTTAAATATCCTACAGGTTTGTTATCACAATGCATACAAAATGTTATGTTTGTTTTCTATTCCCTAGTAGTGCTCTTAAAGAGAAATATTTGGGACTTATGTGATAGTCCAAACCAGTCCGTTTTCTTTTTCCCATATGTATATCTCTACTTGATTAAATTACAAAATTTACCTATTCAGGCACCCCTAGAATATACACAAAAAAGCAGACACAAAGCAGATATCCATTCATCAATGTAATGGTGATGGAAATAAAACCCATTCTGTATATTGTGGGGGCGACAGAGAGTCTATCAATGTGCTGTGCTGCCACAAAAGTGCTGCAGTGAAACGTGAGGGTTAGTCCAGCAAGCTGCACTTGGCGCCCATTGAAGTCACTGTTGGCATTATGTCCGCTGCACAAGTGCTCTACCACTTGTCTCTAATAATGCAGGAGAACTTCCAGAGATCACTGGCAACACAGCAGGCACACCTGTCAGTATATGTGATCAAGCGGTGTTAAATACCAGTATGTTGGACAGAGTTTATTGGGCACCAGTGATCAACTTGCACTGGATGAGCGTAAAGACATAGCACCGAGGGCAGCAGCTATTCTTTAACATTGCTACTGGCCTCACTCACACACACACACTACGTACGTTCAGCTCAATGCTGACATGAAATAATAACACCAACAATTTGTTGTTATATAATTAGTCAGTTATAATGATCACAATTTCTTTATTACCCCCTTCGCAATGATCTTCTCGGCATTTAAGTTAATTTAAAAATGTCCATCACATGTTCAATGGCTGATAAAGCAGAGGGTAAAACAGTGGCCAACTCAACGCACATTTTCAGTGGTGTGAACCAATTGAAGCAGAGATGGCCATCACTGGTATTGTAGGAGAAAACAAGCAGGAAAGGGTGTGCCATTGTGATACACACATGCATGTAAGACACAAAAAGTTAAACTTTCGTAATGCAAGTGCCAACAAGTGACAGGTCTATCACTTTATATGTTGAAATAAGTAATAGACAATATGTAGTCCTAAAGATTGTGCAACAACCAGCTGTTCCCTTTTTTAACATAAACACTGTGGGCAGCACCTTGACTGAACTTGTTCTATCCACACCCTGATGCCCACTCTACGTAGTCAGGCCAAACATTTAATAATAAATACTGATTCTGATTCTGAGAGGCCAGAGACTGGTGCTCTGGCCAATCTCTTCATCTTTTTGTCATTAAAGTTTTCTCACCTATGAATATGCGTGACTGAGGGCCTCTGTGTGCGCACTGCACCCTAGCGTATATCATGCAGCTGAAGCACAACAGGCACCATCAATCATGTAGTCATGAATAGCTTAAGTGCAAATAAATGCCCCCCCCCCCCCCCTCCCCCCTCCTCCCAGTACAGTAAGATCAAAACTCAGAACCTTGCTCACAATGGTTTGGCCGATACAAGTGATGGGCTCATTCTAGAAGCTTCTTTCACAGTAGCTAGAAATCATAGAAGACGACCCAACATCGATTTTACTCAAATGAGAAGAATGGTGCATTGTGTGTGATTCCAGAAGGTTCCCATAGCTGCAAGCTTAATCAACCACTCTGTGCCATGAGCAAATAACTCCTTTGCATCGTAAACTACAGAGCACGTCTACGCAGAACGACCAGTCGACAGTTCCACTAGCCAGCCTGGTACTATTGTAGTGCATTGAAATTTCCATACACGCAGAAGACGACGCAGCAAAGCATACGTACAAGCAAAGTAACCATGACTCAGCATAATTTGAAGCTACGAAAACAAAGAAAGGCCAAATTTGGAAAAAGGAAGTCAGCAAAACGGAGTAACATACCAAAACGTCCCTCTGATAATTCCACAAAGACGGCAGAAAGCAAATCGCAGGATGACAAGAATGAAAATGACAGCATGCAACCACAGTGCAGTAATGACTCCCAGAATGCAGATTCCCAAGTGAACGAAGACACAGACCCACGTACATCCCTTCTTCAAGAGGACACTGTTGAAGAAAACTCTAGAGTTGAGGCAGCTGAAGAGTGTGTCAACGGTGATAACCAAGCCAATGATGACGTCAAACAAGTAAGCTGGGCACATAATATTGATGGCAGAAGTGATACTGTCACAAGTGAAACTCGCAAATTATGTTCAGAAGCTTCCCTCAACAATGCTGCTTTCAATGAAGGTGATTTCATGAACCAAAGATACTCTCCAGAGCCTCAAGAACAAGTTACCACTGTCGAAATACAGCCAGCCATCACAACGAGATGCTTAAAGGAGGCTCAACCTGCACCAAAACCTGCTCCTTGCAACCAGAATGATTTTGATCAGAGCTCACCGGTTACCATGCCCCCTGAATCTCAAATGTCAAACAATGATTGTGCCTCTAGCTCAAATGAAGCGGTTCAATGCAAAACTGACATATCTGATGATGATGCACAGTCACAAAGTGAATGCCACAAAAGCAGCCAGAATGCCAAGGTCTTGTTCCTCAAGCAACACAATCACGGACAATGCGACATCAATGAAAGCCAGGAAGCAAGTGAACTATGCATCAGCTGTGACCTGCCCCATGACTCGTGCTTAAGTATATGTCCTCCTTGGCTTGAAGCCCTTGAAACAGCACGGTTTCGTCGCATCAACGGCCTCGATCAACTGAATAAGTGCTCTTGTGAGAAGTCACCAGTCAGTATTGAAGATTTTGAATGGCCCAATTTCCCCGGTGTTGGGTTTCCAAGAGCACGAAGCTCACCTAAACGGAGCAGCAGTATTGGTTCAGCAGCACAAATGCTCATGAATTCCCTCCTGAAGCATATGAAGGCTTTTTCATGTTCTCGGAAAAAAGCAGAGATGGCTACAAATCCTCGCAGTTCTGCACCAACCACACTGGACGATGGCAATGCATATGAAGCTCAAGTTTGGTTTGGCAAAGAACATTCAACTAGCATGGCAGGTGCATTCCTTCATTGTGTGGTGATGTCCTTTACCTGGATTTGCTATGCACTTGTTTGCAAGCTGGGCTGGTTTCCTAAAAAGAAAACATGAAATTTTGCACTGCCAATTCTCACACACCCGAGTCGTTCCCATGAAACATTGGTAGGTACTGGTAATGGCGAATCCCAAAGCTCTTCCCCTTGTAAACAATATTAATCAGCACATGAATTTATTAGGCAACAGGTATATTTTTATTTTGCGTTGGTGCTTCTTGTACTCAATTTCAATGCCCAGCCTCAACATTTAATGACTGCTGGTAAACCAGAAAAGATGTGCATTGCTTGCTATTGCTAAAGAGTTCAGTGAAAGCAACAAAAACTTAATGACTCGAACTGCCTTTATACTAGTATCACTAAAACAAATAGAGAGCTAAACTAATATCATAAACTTGACCATCATGCACCATACCCGATTACTGTAGAAAAATAGTGCTCGCAGTGACCCTAATAAAGAATGAATATGTGAGGCACTCTCAAGTGGCATAAGTAAGACTATTGGTGCAGAGCAATCTCGAATTAGCAGTTTGGACAGTGGGGGCTTATACGATAAACGTGTAAATCTGCCATAAAAGCCAAAGGAGACAAAGATGTACCAGGAGCAATTAGGACTGCCGCAGTGCTTCAGTGGGGTGGCTGCAAGACAACAATTCCTTGCTTGGCAAGGCTCTCTTGCTTGACTTCTTCCTTCAACATGGACATGAGTACACGTGGATCCTGGGGTGGCAACCTTGGGCAATGGCACTGCCTCCTGAGTTCAATAGCCTGCATCATGGGGAAACAATTGTGTAAACAATATTAATAAACAGAATTATAGCCCCTGTGATGATAAATAAAGGTATTACTGCCCTGCATCCCTAGTGTATTACCCATTTAAGGCATATTGTACTTGTTTGTCTTTTTTAGAACATAGGTAATATTCACAAGTGCAAGGCTGGTACAGTCCGATTGATTGATCGGTAGATTAAAGAGGGTTATGTCCACAAAGCAACACTTGGGCTAGCCCTCTATGATCTCTGTATGCCAACTCGACTCCGCCGAAGAGAGGTCACTCTGCTTTATCGCTTATGGCTAGGGGTGGCATTCATGAAATCTACACATTTCGCATTGGAATGGCTGACAACGTTCTCCGCAACGTCTGTCTTTGCAAGGAGACGCTAGAACACATTCTGTGCGACTGTCCTGAATACAATGTTCAGAGACAGTCCCTGGTGTCCGTTCTAGCGCACCTTGACAACAGACCATTGTCAGTTGAAACGATTTTTACATATCGCTGACAGAAGAAATCGCAGCTGAAAGCAAAGAAGGGACTAGTTCGGTTTTTCAAAGAGATGAGCTTGGACAAGCGGCTGTGACAGTGATGTCATGTACCGCGCAAGAGTGATGGACTGTAACTGACAATGTGTGTGCTGTGCTAAGTGCTCTCTCTCTCTCCTCCCCATCTTTCATCCCCCCATCCCACTCCCATGTGTAGGGTAGCAAACCGGTTGAGCTAAACTAGTTAACCTCCCTGCCTTTCCTTCTCCACTTCCTTTTTTCCTTGGGCTAGGAGAGACGCTGTGGTGGGGGGTTCTGGATTAATTTTGAATACCCAGAGTTTTCTAATGTGCACCTAGAATTGTGTCATAACCATGAACCAAAATGTGTTGGATGTGGCTTTTAGTCAAAGCAAATAGATGACAGTATGCACCTTGGTCATGATAACAGCTGTTATTGTTCAATGTGACATGGTAGTGGCAACACCAGACAACACAATGTCGAAAATACATTGCACGGGGATGCCAGATTATACATAGGACATAGCCTATCACTTGAACTAGCTTCGAATACATTTTACAAAAAAAAGAACTTGCACCTTTAATCATAACTACCCAGTCAGTACAAGTTCAAGAGTCACTACCTTTTCACTGTGCCATGTGGAAACAAATATGCCATGTGAAAGCTTCCAAGACTTGTGCTCAGTCTTGGTCAGTCACAACTGACAGTTAAGCCCTTCCACAAGAAAAGCAGATAGAGGCAGATCAAAACAACCAAGTGGTTCAAGAGATGTGAGATTGGTAATCAGAAAATTCTAAGGTTTGAGCAGGTTTGAGTGAGTTGGTATCCCACAATTTCACAATAGAGCGTGGCAGATGACTGGGAACAAACAGCACTTGGTATATTTAGATTATTTGTTCACGCCCAGTCATCTGCCACACTGCATATTGAAATTCGAAGGCTTATCACATTCTACATTTCCTATGTGAAAGTAAGATCCCCAAGAGTCCTAAATATGGTAAGATGACATGACTAATTAGGCTGAAGAAACAAATTTACTTAATAAGAAAACTCACACAGATCCAATGCATATGTTGGAATCAATGCAAAACTAGGCTTAAGTAAAGCAGTTAATTAAACGCTGCATAGCTAACGGCGATGCATACAATTTGGTGATGACAGGTGTATGCACAGAAAAGCACGACGCATATTGAGCAACATTTAAGGATTGCACCTCTTGTGTCACGGTGGGACATGCCCACTGTAGAGGATTGCCAGACCCCCAAGTGACACATACCGAGTTGCTAAATCAAAGAAAGTAAAGTAAATCGAAGAATCTGTGAAATATAAATTCACCCTTTCATTAACAGATCGATGTGCTTTAGAGATGCCTGTGGGCCAACATTATATGTGCAAGTTTTACGTAGGGACTTATTATTATTGTTGTTTTTCTTTATCTTGTGACACAGAACAGAGCTGGACATACATGGTCAGCATACAAAGTTTACATGAGCCACTACATGGGCACCTTCATATAACCTTTGTACATGCCTTACCTGCAAATATTATTTGACAAGACAGCAGTACCCAGCCAGCAGCCACGGTCAGGAGAGGTTGGGAGGGTTCACAAAAAAAGCTCTGCTTTCATAAAAAATAATTCAGTTCCCGTGCACGGTGAAAAATCGGTGGAAGTGAAGCTTCGGTGAACCGGCTAGACAAAGTAGTACATCTCAATAAGGTACGAACAGCGGACTTCAGCGACAAACGTGACCCACAACCACCAGACAGGGCAGCGGAGAAGCGTAACAAAGCGTTACCAGCAACCACAGCACCTAAACCTTCGGATGCCACAAAACTCTCACACGATAGCACGCGTGTCATATAAAAACTAGTGCAGACATGTGCTTCTGCATGCTCACACTGTCATGCGCATAAGCTCTCACATACATGTGCTTTCGCACGCGAGTGCTACAAGTGTGCACGAATAGTAATTTTTGAGACCGAATCAAACATGAATCAAATAGTGCCAGAAGCAAATTGAAACAAATCGAATGTAGAATTGTTTTTGAATAACCGACAGCCATTATCACAATTAATATAAAACGATGTTCACAACCTAGTATTCTTAAAGTGAGCAAGTTTCTGTCATTACATAGTACATTCTGAAGTGTTGTTTATTACAAGCACAAATAGAGCAGTAGGAGGATACAAGGAGTTTCTTCAGATGCACAGGGCTCTTCAGAGAGAGTGAATGATTGCTGTGTAGCATGTAAAGTATGGCTACCTAAGCAACTTAGCCAGCTCCACTAAGCAAGTTATGTTTTGTGTCTATACTTTGCAATGCAGTATGCAAGTATGCATTGTGAGGTGCCTTAGAGCAATATTTAAGTGGAGGTATTTCATGTTTTTTCATTTGTTTCAGTTATGACCTAGCTATGTGGGTAGCTAAGGCAACATATAATGTATACTGCCAAAAATGACTCGCACCCAGTTATGATGTGAAAAGAGGAAAGTACTTAATTAATGTCATATCATTTTTTATAAACCTTTAGGCTAAGCGGATCACTCCAAACAGATTTTTGAGCCACACCACAGTGCTTGATATGACCTGCATGGCACTGAAAAAAAGTTCAGCAGGTGTTCCCCTCTTATAACACAAGAAGGCAAAAGCCTACTGCACATTTGGTAACACATCAAGTTATACAATCGGGGTTAGACTTCTATGCAAGACATATTGGTAATGCATTAAGTGATACAATCGGGGCTAGATTTCCTGCAAGACATAATAAGCCGCAATAGGAAGTACACGTGTGGCACTAAAGCAACCTCCTCACTAAGGAGCAGCGACACGCGCCTCTTCCGCAGTGGAATACTTGTGCAGCCATCCTTGCAATCTGCAAGAGCGTGTAAGCTCCTGTATCGCTTGCCGCCAACAACCGCTGCCACTCCAACAGTGATGTTAATGCACAGAGCGTGTGCGCCCACTTTTCTGTGCAACATCACCTGGCGCAACAGCAATTACTAAACTTAAAATTCGGCAGACACTTTAGGCTGCTTGCGTGTGGGAATGCGAAAGCATTATACCGTTTGTAGACCTCGAAATGTCATCAATGTGCTCATTTAATACACTCATGACATGGCGCCACTTCGTCCGCACTGCCACATGCGCTGCCCAATGACACACACACTAGTCAGCGAGATGGCCACGATGTGACATGTGCAGTCAGGCACACACTAGGCACACCTTTAGTAATCCAGAACCGTAGAGCAGCCATGGCTTCAGGGAAGCATACTCATCTCGCACCCCGAAGGCCCGGGTTCGTTGCCCACCCGGACCGAAGTGTACCAAGTTTTCTTTTCAAAGCCCCTATTTTACTTTGTTTACAGAAACCTCCCCGACAAATTTGATGTCAACCCGAGCATTTTTGTTGCATGTTTTTACTCTTCACGGCGTCGGCCATTTTTCATCACTGTGCAGTTTCACCAAGGTCACAACCAAGGGCACCACCAACATAGACACCTAAGGCGTTTGCCTTGATAAACGAAGGTGTTGGACTTTTTCCTTGACTGTGCAAGTTTGGTAGAGGATGTGCTCATATAAAAATCAAATTGTGGTGTTTAAAATTATAAAACTGCACAGTGGATTAGGAAGGAAACTGTAGTGGAGGGCTCCAGGTTAACCTTTACCACCTGGCACTCTTACACACGCACATGCAGTATGATACACCTATATCTCGTCCCGTCTTCCCTATAACTTGAACTTTTTCCAAGTTCTTTCCCCCCCCCCCCCCCTTTCTAAGCCAACTTGCGGCAATTATTTCACTAAGCTGCTTTACAGAGACGAGACATGTCGGCTTACGACAGCGAAAAGAGCCACTTACATTGTTCATGAGGTTGTCAAGGTACTCCGAACGGTGTTCATGACTAGGGTGAGTAGAAATAAACTCTACGTCATCTAAGGCATTTCCCATGAGGCTCATCTTTGTCCAGAATGCACTGGCTTCACGAACATCGAAACATGCCTAGAAATACGAGAGAACAGTAAACATGGCCACATCCACAGAAGGTCATCTGCGGGCACATTATGGAAGCACAATAACAAATAAAGGGAACTGCAAAATAAAGGAAATGCACCGACCTTTGCTGCTAGCTGAAGACCAACTTCATCAGCCTCAAGCTCGAGTTTCCTGCTGTAAGGAAGCCTCAACAGAAGCTACGAATGAGGAAAGATTAGAGACAAATATTCTACGTACTCTGTGAAGTCAGAAGTTGTTTTTGCACTTACAAGATGTTAATAACACACTAAAATAAACAAATTAACCAAAAGTCTACGAGTAACCAGTGCTTACCCAGGTCTAAATACAGAACAAGCAAATACTATGGTGTCAGTAGGTTTGCAATATCTTCAGCCACATGATCTCGCCATAATTAATGTTAGCTAAAGCAACCTTTCAAACACTGCAAGTAGTACTGGCAGTGCAGTAGTACTAAGTACCTTCACTCAAGTCCATGATCTCAGCTACTTCTCAGACAAAAAAACTATAGGCATGTTCTTGTGACCACTGCCTGAACAGATGCTCCCTGTCAACCCCTGTTGTCGTGCTGCATGAAAAGCACAAATATATACTACTTACACTGACAACCTTTTCGAAAAACCAGTGCGTTACAACAGCAATGCCGTCAGTCGGCATGATGGCCCAAATTGCCGCCAGAAAACCGACCAAGGCAAAATCGATGAGTTGAGCATAGCTGACTTGTTCTGCCTGTGTGAAGAGAAAATTGAACATTCACTTCAGTTTCTAAATGAATTTCCTTTTTCTGCGACGAAAGCAAAATCGGCAAATAAATAGTGCTAAGTAGACTATGAGCGACTTACAGCAACTGCAAGTATGTCAGGAAATAAATGGTGAATTGTGGGAAATTTTCAAGTCACGCATTTAAGTCATGGATCATTCGCTCTCTCTACCCTTAGGAAAATTTAGCATTCTTGCATGCTTGAGCAAGGCTTGGCAATTGAAGCTACAAACGAATTCAGCAGACACACTTAAGACTGCTTCCATGTGAGGAATGTGAAAGCATTATGCTGTTTGGAAACGTTGGAATGTCATGAACATGCTCTATTTATACACTCATACGTGGCTCCGACTCTTCCCCATTGGCTGCGCCATCACATGCCCAATGACATACACACTAGGCCACACGTTTAGTCAGCCAGATGGCTGCAACGTGACATGTGCAATGACGCACGCAGTAGGCACACCTTTAGTAAGCCAGAACCGTGGAGCCGCTGTGGCATTGGGGAAGTGCGCTCATCTTGCACCCTGAAGGTCCAGGTTCCCACCCAGGCCGAGATGTACGAGATTTTCTTTTCAATGCCATTAATGCGAATATTAATAATGCCAATTCTTTCCAATTCCAATATCCATGTGGCATCCTCACCAGATTTACCTCAGAAATGCATTAGAATTCATACAGAATTGCACTATAAGACACATCTACTCGTCATACTCATATGACATCAGCATTTCATGATTAAAAGTAGACTCTGGTTTTTATACGTTAGTACACCATCACCGTATCACCAACTTATCATTATTCCATAAGTTCTACACCAGTATGCTTCGCCAAGCGTTTTACATTTTACCACCTTTGTGCATATCCCTGTGCACAGGCCATCCACTAAACATTACTTGCCCTAGTGCACGCACTGTTGCGTCACTGTCGTTATTTTGTCATCGCACAGCTAAAGACTGAAATGGCCTTCCCCACCACATCGCTGCCATCACAACTTCATCTGCCTTCATGGGAGAAGTAACAAATGTTCTGTAACATAACATAGTGGACAACCTTCTGTAATATATTTAGTATACCCACCCCTTATGTAATACCCCACAAGGGTCTTTAAGGTAATAAAATGAAATGAAATTTACTTTGTTTACAGGAAGCTCCCTGAAAAATTTTGCATATATCTGAGCTTTTTTTTTTACGTGTTTTTACTCTTTGCGCCATCGACCATTCTTGGTACCATATTTCGGTCATGCCGACTACGACGGATTTCCGCGTAATGGGAGATATAATGCTATTGCATTAAAACATAGCTTCTACTGTAGTTCCAGCAACATTCTGGTTCCCAATATAGCGTCAGCAGTTTCAACTTGTCTAAATAAATAAAGCAACAAATTACACCTAATTAGTTAATGAAAATTCCAATTGAACTAGAGTGATTGTAGATTACCAAGAAATGTAATAGATTATAAGTAATCAACTAAAATCTGTTTTTAAAGTGGCCTTCAATTTTCAACACAGGGGAGATTATCAACATAAACTGAAACAGTAACATGAAAACCCAAATGGGAACATCTCCTTCATACAGTTACTTAAGCGCTCAATATGCAGTTTCTGTTTTTTTTCTACCATGTCTCTGTGCAACAGGAAAACGACAGGCAAGATGAAATACCTTTGTACTGTCTTCTTGTTGTGCAGAAGGCCCAAGATGTAATTCCAATTGTTTCATTCTATCTAGATAATGCTGGCCTTTTCTCTGAGTGCTGCCTTTTTCAGCAAAAATTAAAATGATACACCTGAGCTCAGTTGTCCTGCTGATCACTGCTTTAACCAAACTCTGGTCTTTAGGCATAATACAAGTGTGCCAGAGGCCATGAGCTGTCTTGAATCTGCTGATCCTCAAAATCATTTGTTTCTAAAGGTACCCTCCAATATTCCCACTTTGCTTCGGACATTTCTTTTGACCTTCGAAAAGAGAACAGTGCCACCCGCACAAAGAACACTTCAACTAGCTTCTTCTGAGCATTGCTGTGTCAGAGCACCTGCCAACACGTTAAATAGGAAAATATTGTGTGCCGAATTCGATGGTACAATGAACAATGCTGTAAGGAACAAGTAACAATCCTGATGAGCTTAAGAAGTATAATGCTTATAGAAGGATTGCATGTAAATGTGTTCATGGTCTAAACAATTTTTGTAATGTACTGTGTAAGATGTAACAAGAAGAGAAGAGATAAAGATAGGACAGGGAGATAATTATTCAATATGAACAAACTGGTCTGCAAGTGAGTAGTGCTTCTGTGTTCAAGATCGAAGACGATTCCACCAATGTCAACAAATAAACACAGATTGCTTTCCTATGTAACTAGATAAGATGGGAGTGATCCTTGCGAGAAAGCAATAAAAGCCAATTCTCATGGCAACAAAAACACCCTTACCGAGATAAGAGGTGGCCAAAGTACTGTTGAGGAAAAATCTCAAAGATGAAGAGTTGAGAAATAAGTGGGCGAGTGAGAGGGAGCAAGATGGAGCAAATAGCAAAAGCAGTAAGCTCACATAGAACACAGGTGACAATGGCAGGAAAGGGTGTAATCTACCACCAGCAATATCTTCAGCCAGTTACGCTGAACACTAGTGAAAGCAATGGAGAACATTTACCATACTTTTAATTTATCAAATTCTGCCTTTAAGGAGAGTAAAAATGATGCATCTGGTTGGCTGCTTTAATATGCCCTAGATATTATTTTGGGAAAACACGGGGAATGCGGGAGATGGAAATTCAAGATGATGAGCAAAATGAGAACAAGGTGAAAGCAGGAACCAATGCTTTGACAAGTGGACTTGTCTTCTTCAAGGCGACATATGCTTTCCTCGGCACAGTACATATAGATGAGCAAAACGAGAACAAGGTGAAAGCAGGAGCCAACGTTTCAACAAGTGGACTTCTTCAAGGCATACGTCGTCTTGAAGAAGACAGGTCCACTTGTCGAAACGTTGGCTCCTCCTTTCACCTTGTTCTCGTTTTGCTCATCGTTTAGATATGATTTTGTGTGATATGATTCTTCATGGCACACATTTATAAAAATTTATATTTGTCATTGGTGCAAAACTTGAAGTTATTTGTATGTGAAGTCGTACTTGCACTTCTATGCAATATTTTTTTCCCGACCATATTGTACCTCACTGTTGTCCACTATATTTCACACAGCGTGAACTTGTATAAGGGTGTTGCGGCCCGGTCCAGCAAACCACTGCATTCAGCTGCATACCCTGAGACTGCTGAATATATCTTGTACTACGAGTTTTCAGAATACCACATAAATAAATTAGTAAATAAATGAAAGTAACTGTCCCTATAACTAACCTGCTATCACTACCACTGTCGTTATTAGTATTGCAAAAGCACTAACCCTGCTAAATTACAAAATAATGCACCTACTCTGGCGGTTGTCACCAGAAACTGCTTTATTTTAAAATTTTATGAATATGCAGGACTCAAATATAAAATAGAGTTAAAAAAAACATGAAACCTGTTTTTATTGTTTACACACACACACAAACATGCGCGCGCAAACACAGAACATGATAACTGAATTATCTCCTTCAAAAAATATTCTGTCTTAAGCTTCCTGATACAGATGAGGTGGTGCCATCTATGCTATAACAAGTAAAACACTCTCAATTGGCTTGTTACAAACACTAAGTCGCACCTCATTCTGTTATGCTATTTGCCTTTATGACAATAAATTAACATGTGTTAGATCATTCCATGAATTTCGAACTAAACATAGGACAGACTCCTAACTCATGGCTTACAGTTATAACAGTGAAAGAATAGGAGCAAATGAGCTTCTGTTTTGTTTCCATTTGGAGCTTGAAAATTATCAGAGGTGGTGTTATGCAATAAGTACAAGTTCACAGACTGCCTGAAAACACAGCAAGAAAGAGGCTACAATGAAAGTAAGGTAGCAATGTGCCTTACGCCATGCCCCAAGACACAGTGGGCCATTTCATGAGCAAGTACGTTTCCCAGCTGTTCGTCATTTCCACAGACCTCGAGCATGCCAGCAAAAACAAAAATCTGTCCATTCTGCAAAGGACAATAGACAGGCATTTCAATGCAGTGAACAATGCAGAAATGTATCTGCATTGCTTGCAGGCAGCTGCTGAAAGCAAGCAGCACCTGTACAAAAACAAGCAAAGCCTTCTGCTGCTTTGGTAAAAAAAGTGTTGACGAAGGCGGCATAAGCTTAGCCCCATAAGAGGAAACTTTAGCCCAGCGCCAACTCGCACTTCTGTATTCAAATACATCTGAAACACAGAAATGCTCTCGTTAGAGAACTTCTAGACTGATTTGAATAATGTTTGTTGCATTTGTAGGAGAAAGTTAAATTCTAGCAACTACAGAAAAAAAATTTGATTTAGGACCTTAACTTTTTACAAATATCGCCAAAATTCAGCTATTTAAGAAAAAATAGAAGCACAAAGTTTACGAAATGGAAACTTTGCACCAAGGGGGAAAAACAGATATAGTTCTGTAAACTGCATCTGCTGGAGAATCTCAAATGGACAAATGTGATATATAAATTTACAGATTATGTCGAACTGCTGCAGTGTTTACGAGGGGTTTGCAAGTCCTATTCCCAAATTAGTTGTATATTAGTGACCGGTGTACGATACATCAACTTTGACCACGTTAGGTGTATTATTAGTATCAGTTTACAGAATTGTATTAGCACCATTCTTACTGCCTAGTTAAAGATTTGCAAAGTTCATACCTTTCTTTCTCTTTAATTTTGTAATTTTCAAGTTTTCTAAAAAGAAGTGATGGCATAAATTGAATATCTACTTCCTACAGTCACTAGATTCTGACTTATTTTAAATGTAGCAAACCTCATCAAGATCGCTGCAGTTGTTGCCAAGAAAAATTTGTTCTCCATTCCCACGTATTTAGAGGAGCTCCTAAGATAAAGCTTCCTCTTAATTATTGCAGGTGAGTCTTAGTCATCCTGAATGTATATTCACAGAACCTGCCAAGAGCCGATTCAGCTCATCTACCTGTTCCACTGTCAATCCTGAATGCTGGTAACACGGAACACAGACATATTCATTTTATTCTGACACTCTGTTGGTTTACTGTTCTACCAGTAGTAGGAAACACTGAAAGTGATGGTTCTTGGTATGCCATGCCATGGTACCAGCAGTACATAGTACAAGCTTCTGCTTTTTTTCTTTTGCTATCTTCACACCAAAGTTATCAGTATATACCTATATGTTATATACATGAGCAATGTGAAATCAATATTATGTTTATTCATGTAACACAGTAAAATTGCATTCTCCAAGGTGGCAATTCTAACTTGCTGGCCATCCATTGTGAGTGGTAGACATAGCACATTGCAGACAAGGCCAAAAGAAGTGAGAAGAGCAATATATGTGTACTGTTCTCCCGAACAATTTTTCTTCTTTTTCTTCCTTGATTCCTGGCACTTAGAATTCAGGCATCCAAGAGCTGCAGAATTTAGGTACCAACTGCCTAGCAGGTCTTAAGAAGAAGCTTTAGCTCGGGCACTCCTATATATATACATGTAAAAAGAGATTTCGTTTTTCTTGGCAACCACTGCACCAAATTTGACGAGATTAGTTGCATTTAAAAGAAAGACTTAAAATCTATCGATTGTTGGTTTAAAATTTTTCATTTTGGTCGTCAATTTTTTATTAAAAATTGGCAAAATTGCAAATTTTCAGAAAACAAAACTATCAGGTTCACAACTCTGTAACTCAGCAGTGAAAAATGTGATATCAAAATCATATGTATTGCATCTAATAGTACATCTAAAGCGGACAGAACTGATATGTTACACATGAATCTAAAAAAAATTAGTAATATGGAAATACATCTTTTGCAGAGCCCTTGCACACGACGTAACGAATTCATGTAAGATATAAAATGACATATTGAATTTGTCTGTTTTAAATGATCTAATGGATGCCATTTACAGAACCGCGATGTCTGTTTTTGATGCAGTAATTAATTTGTAAACGTTGTGCTTGTATTTTTTTCGAACTTTCAAATTTTTGAAAATTCTTTTAACAAAATCCAGGCCCTAAACAGAAATTCTGCTTCCAACAGTAACTAGAATTTACCTTTCTCTCTCAAGTGCAACAAATTTCATTAAGATTGGTCCAGGGGTTATATCAGAAAAGCGCTTCTGCATACTACATGTATTTGAATAGGCCGCGTCAGAGCTGGGCCCAAGCTAAAGCTAGCATCACACAGCCCTGCATTGCCATAAGCTGCATGTTGATATTCCAATGAAGGCACGTTGTACACAGTGCTTTTATTTAACAAGCGAAAATGACTGCAACATGATCAAATGATATTACAAATTCCATAAATTGGAACCACAGGTGCTCACATCACCGCTTTTGGATCTGTGCTGCATCATCACAGTACAGAGTGCTAGTAACGCCAATGCTTGGGTATTCTTGTGGAATACAGGACATTGCTCAGTATATTCTAATAAAAAAATCAGAATCAATTCTAAACCTATTAGCTCACTTACAGCAACCAACGTACGCCCCACATTGTTAGTGCCTTATCAATAACATTTCACCAGATCTTTTTAATCAGTGTACAGGATTAGCTTGTGCCTGAGTGGCAGTATCGATGAGGCAAAAATAAGCAAAAGATCACATTCCTGTGAAAGTGTTTGATAATGTGCTGCTGCAGATGCCATGCATCTGTAAGCAGAAATTTGCATTTGCATTCTTTGCTCAGTTTCCTCTGATCTCTATTCCACATTTTGTTTCTCTCTCCTTCTGTTTTCTTTTTCTTTTCTTTACTGGGAACAGCCTGATGACATTGGGGTCAAGGTAGAGAAAGTGGACGGATGGATTATCTAAGGCGGTATGGAGAGCTCGAAGCCCATCCCATGCCACATACATGGCACAGGATGGGCTGGCGCAGGAAGATGTGGGTTGTCTCTTCGTCCACTTTCACTTCAATTTTCCTTAAAATTTCTACATTTCCACACAAAAAAAAAAGTTGATTCTCCCAGTGCTTTCCCTGACTCAATCGACTTCATGTATTTGTAGCTAATAAAAATAGGACCCCTTTGTTCCCCTTATTATTCTTGCTTGTTGCATAGCAAGGGTCTGGAATCCAACAGCCTTGCTGCTGTGAGGTTGCACACGAGGGCTTAATGGTCAGTTGCCTGCACCTAAAGATTACGTGCTGCTTGACACCTGCAACTGAAAGGATGTTCCCCCATCCACTGCCACAGCTGTGCATAACGCCGGCTAACAAACACTCAGAAGGCTAGACATACTATGCATACCCGAGAATCGGGACAGGGTGACAGCCGTCACAGTGGCTCAAGTGGTTGAGCATTACATAGGCAATTCGGAACACAACAAAGTGGGGAGATGGTAGAAGGGCAAGATGTGTTCAAAAGGAGGAAAGGAAAAAAGAATAGAGAAGAGAATGTAGCACTACAAGACAAGGCACAAGAAAAAAGAGGGCAACAGCACTTGCACTGTTGCTTACGCCTTGTCTTGTAGCACTGTACTTTCTTTATCATGTTTCATGAGCTCCTCCAAAAGCACTATCCTCCTCCGACACATAGGTGGTTGAGTCAGGTGGCACGCCCTAAGGAAATATGCACCCTTTGGGGCTCACCAAATTCCAAAACAAGTAATCGTCAACTATATTGCGTGCTTTTGCTTTATTTAATGCGGTGCGCCTGGCACTTCCAGGTCACGAACATCACCATCCTTGACAAACTAGCGAGTGCAGAGTCCTCAAGAAAGGAAATGCAAGAAAGACAGACGATGACTATTGTTTGGGATCAAGATATGCCCTAAAGGGTGCAAACTTTTCTTAGAGTATAGGGTACAGTTGTCCCATTATACATGATGGTTAAGTCCAGCACAACAGTGTCAAAGGTATCTGCCAGCTGCATGGGCACATAGATTAGGAGGGAGACTGATTACTAATGTGATTATTATGCAGGAGAAGGAATGAGAGAAAAAGGGAAGGAAAGAAGGCAAGTTAGCCAGTGTAAGTACTGGCTGGCTACTCTGCGCTGGGGAAAGGGGCAAAGGAAATAACAGGTGATAGAAGTAATAAAAAATAAAGTGAGAAAAAAATTCACAATATAATGTGATGCAACACACCACAACTTTCAAGTGTTGTGCTTTTTATTTGGCAGCCTTCCTAAAGTATCGATGAGAAGAAGAAAACGAGAAGAAAGGGGGTTAACCGAGGGGCCCGATTTTTATTAGTAATATAAGAAGCCAACAAACACTGACACAAAGGATCACATAGGGGATGTTACCTGTGCTTAATAAATGAAATAAATAAATGATAAATTAATGAACATGAAAGTGGATGAAAAAATAACTTGCCACAAGTGGGGAATGATCCCACAACCTTCGCATTACGCGTACGATGCTCTGCCAATTGAGCTACCACGGCACCGTTTCCCCATCCAATTTCTTGGGTATTGATGTTTCCTAGTAGAACACTGGGAGTGTTAGCCAGCGTCACCACTAACAAACCTTGGCGGCGGATGTGTAAATTCAGAACTGAATAAGAATGTGCAAATAGTAATTTTCGATACCAAGTCGAATACAAATCGAATCAAATATTAAATACTTTTTGAAAAGCTTTCGAATAATTAACTGCCATTCTCACCAATTATCTTCAAATCCTCCTATAGACATAAGGTTAGCAAGTTTGCGTATTGAACTGCACGTTATGAAGTCTTGTTTATTAAAACTGCAATTGGAGCATTAGGCGCAAACAAGTAGTTTCTTCACATACTCAAGACCAAGGGGTGAATGCGAGTGATGGTAGTTTAGATGAAAAAGACTAGACCAAAGAGTGGCATATATTGTGATATTGTGCTCCTTTATGTAACTTGCCGTGTTTTATGCCTACTATGGCTGTCGGGATGGAATTTATTGCACAGTTGGCAATTTGAGGTAGTAGAAAACCATTTAAAACATATTTGTGTTAATGAATAGCGTATTTGAAGACCAAATCGGATAGGGCAATATTACATCCATTATTTGAAAGTTTCAAATATTCGCACACCCTTAAAACTGGCATGCACACGCACATGCATGCAATTTACCTCAGAGCAGCTTGTAGAACTGTGAAATTGATCGAATCAGAGAAGCATAACTATAAGCGTGACCAGCTAGATGATTCTTGCCTCTTCAGGAAAGCTTACAGTAAAGCAACATTCAACAACAGCTAATCAAAGTGTCTGGACCAGGGACAACTGAAAGAAGAAGCAAAAAAAGATGGTGCTCACAGGCATCACAAAGGCATTCTTCATGGGACTGTCAATTACTGACACTGACCATGTGACATCGTGAATCTCAGGGATGTCTCTGTTTCCATGCAGCAGTTGATTGGCCACTCGTACAACACGGTGATACACTGGGTGCACAGATGGCAGAAGGTGAGGTTTGAAGAGCTCGTATTGCTGAAAAAGAAATTGCGCAGTTTAACATTACAGTGGGAGGCTCTGGATTAATTTTGATTGTCTGGGGTTCTTTAATGTGAATATAAATCCAAGTAGACAAGTGACTGTGGCTGCTGCAACCAGGAATCAAACCCATGGCCTTGCGCTCAGCATCAGCATAATGCCATAGCCAATCAGTCACTGTAACAGGTCATCGTAATGCTGTAGAAAACATGACACAGCTAGAACATGACATAGTTAAGAAAGGCCTAGGAATAATATCTACTGCAGGAATTTTCACCAAACTAAACTTGCCTGCAGCTGCTGCTATAAGTGAAAGCATAATTACAGTCACTCAGAAGTGTAATAAAGGCATCTGCTTGAGATAAGCCATCAAAAATTTGCATGAGGGTCGATAACAAAGTCTTGAAAGGTATGTGAATAATTGTCCTATACTAACAAAATTTGGCATAAATACTCTTTAAGGTATGTAGAATGCTGATATCTACTTGAAATTCTAATATATATCAGCAGTAGTTGCGAAAGTCCAAGGTTATACTTCATGGGATTGCGAAAAAAAGTTTTTATGGCGTCCCAAATTTTTTTTGCATAGTTCCAGTAATTGTGCATGCTGTTTGGATAGATATCAGCACTCTGCAGTCTACAACAAGCTAAATAAGCTACAACAGGGTGCTTTTTGTCAAAATTTTATAGACAAGGAAGTGCCCGCAATGATCAGTATATTTTATTTATTTATTTCAGAATACTGCAGGCCATTGCTTGGCCCAAGCAGGAAGTGACAGTACCACCATGTAGGACATAACTAAAGAAATATAGCAGCTACACAAAAAGTAATGACATACTTGAAATCTAACATGTTTGGAATCTACATGAAAGCCTTTATGAATGGCAGTACTTTCACATCGCTAGTAAATACAATAAAAAGAAATTATTACGAGGAGCATATCACCATAAGACTATCGCCCCAAAAGAACTTGTTGGTCTTATCACATGCCGAACATGTACAGCAGGCAGGCAGATGCAACACAAACATAGATGCAATGCAAACATGTGCAACACAAACGATGGCAAAATTTTTGTTTCATTGGTAATATATTAAAGCTGATGAAATCTGAGCAGATCAATAATGTAAATTTCGGCATTTTGTCATTCATTACAGCTTTCCACAAATGCTTTTCGTGAATTTTCTCAATATCTAGAGTGAAGTGTTTATAAAATACACCTTACAGTTGACTGCACATCACTTATCAGCTGAAACACCAGCAAGTTTAAGGTCTCGGGCATTTAATACACTTATGTATTAATGTCGTTTAAATCATGTGAAATTAACAAAATGAAGAATATTAGCCTTTATGCAATAAAGGGACTCCGAACCACTTTTTATCGAAGTGGGGAAAGGCATTTGAAGTGAAAATAGGCTATTCCAGAAATACTTTGCAGTAAAAAGTACTTGAATGCGTTCAGCAGAAGCAGAGTTATTGGCAATCAAACACAGCCTCCGCTGTGCTCCCATTCCTTATTCAATGCATTGCACTGCGAAGGCTACGGTGCAGTGTGGCTTGCCCACAACGCTCCGCCGTGGGCACGCACCATAGCAGAGCATTGTCACCATGGCACGCAGTTCAAATGTCATTTTGGATGTTAATGTTGGTGCCATGACTTCCACCTTTGGTGCCTACGATGCGCTAAACATAAGCCAAATGCGGTTGTCCTCAGCGAGCCGCAGTGAGCTTTGCCAGTGGACTCGTGGCAGCACCCCACGGCAGCCGTGGTATCTGTGCCATGTAGCCAATAAGAGCTTGATGTCAGCTATTGGCCAATAGCAGCCGTCTGAAGGAATGACGAAATAGTGCGCCCAATGACGCAATAGTGTGTCTAGAAGAGAGTGAGGACAGGGCCTTCAGTTGAAAAGAGAGCATTTGAGAGAAAGGTGACCTCGCAATCTACTTGCCAGCTCTGCACACCACGTACGACAGCAAAACTTGGCTGAAATGTTTACAGTAGCATAGGCTACCCACGGACTATGTTATTTCACCAAGCCCGAGGGGTGGTTGAAGGCCCCTTTAATGACCAGTGAACTTCTCCAAAAATGGAAGAGCATGAAAGGTTGGACAATGACCTTACACGTCTCGAAAGCGCACCGTTGTCGGAGGACGTTATTTTAGGCCCTTGGCCAGATGCTCAATCAAGTTTCAAGGCCATCCAGGCATTATTGAACTTTTTAAAAATTAAGGGCCCGGATTGCAGACTTTGAACATGCTAAATTGCTTGCCATATGTTCATCTTCCTTCTATCGTCATCGTCACCCATCATGCGCCTCTTTCTTTCCCTCTTCCCCTTCCCCCAATGCTGAGTAGCTGGCTAGAGAAATATATCTCAAGCCGACCTCTCGGCATTTCGTATCATTAAACTTCTCTCTCTTCTCCAAAAATGGCGTGCCAGGATGCTCTCAAGTTAACGACTGAAAAATGTCATGCTATGACAGTAAAACATTAGTTGCATTATACAAAAGGGCATGATGTTTGGCTAGTTAGGTAATCTTAAAGGGCATGGGAAGGTGCACAAAAGCACGGACAGAGACTAGAAAGACAGAACATATGACACAGCATTGATATTGTCTTTCTGGTGAGTGTTGATGTTTCTTGCACCATTTCTCACATAAGTAACATTACAATCTATGTATTTTACAAAATTCTGAAAATACATGTACAGCACGTTTACCTCCATAATTCCAAATCATCCTTAAATTTCTAGCGTGCGTCACCTTTATCATTACACTTAGTGGCATGATATGGACATGCAGCATTAACTCTCAGAGCACAAGTAATAGAAGGAATTGATCAAATCGCCAGCTCTAGGACTATATTAAAGGCCACTCTGAGCATATGTCACGAAAGAAATACAGAGTTTAACAAAAACTCGTCGGGTTGGGGATGATCATGGCACAATTGTGCAAGAAACACTAACACTAACCCCAGAAATAAAGGTTTACAAGAAACAAGTTTACAATGACCACAATGCATTGTGGACAAGACTCTTGTATAGGAAACGGAAGGTCTTTTGTTCAATACTTTTAAACATTTATGCATCGTGAACAAGGCTCTAATAAGATGGCCGAAATGTCTTGATATTTTTTGAAATGTTTATTTCTGTGGTTGGCGACCATGTTTTTTGCACAACTCTACCATATGTCATAAAATGTACCTTTAGGTGCAAGATGTTGTAGTGCTATGGCGTGTTACTGCTGCATCACATGCTACAAAGTTGATTTTGCGGGATAAGAGGCTGAACCAGGTACTGTAAATTGCCGCAACTTGTGTGTCAGTTTGCTTCATGCGCAGCTGCATGTATGTGTGTGTGTTCTTTCCCTTTCATCTTGCGCTTGCAGAATAGTATGCCAGCCTGTAGGCTAACCTCTTGAGGTTCCCCTAAACATTGTTTCTCGCTCTTTCCTCTCATTCTCTTTCAAGGCTAAGTGGTGTGAAAGGTAATTCCGCTGTCTTTGCCATTCTTCTTTTGTTTGCAGCTTGATTTTCCTTGTGTACTTTCTGAAGTAGGCTGTCCTACATTCAAGTTTATTTTGTTTGTCTTGGCTTTAACTGATATCATGCACGCAATAGCTCTTCCAGTGCCTCTGTTAGAGTATGTTGTTGCCAGCTTCACTTTTTTCTGTCTCTTCCTAATCCCTACAACTGTTCTGGCTTCCTTTCTTGTGCTGAAAAAGGAAGCATCACATACTTTTTGAGGATAAGCTACCATACTGTCTCCAATTATTTTATGTTTCTTATTTGCAACAGTAACAACCTACAAGCCTAACAAGGCAGTGTCAAAGGAAGATGCATGCTTGAAGCAATCGACAGTACTTGAAGATGGAATGTCACTATGGCTAATGTTTTGACAAGCTTCGTAAGCTCCAGGAAATCTCCTAGTTCAACCACTGCTTATCACATGCAAAAAGCATGTCCTACTCCCTTAGTGACATTGATCACACTCAAAACACTTGCTCTAAAATGCTTACCATTTCAAACTCGAAGTCAGATATCTTCTTAAATTGCTCACGGGTGAAGGCAACAAAGCGGCGTCTGTGAGTGATTGGTGTTACTTGGATGTGGCTGAAGTAATAAATTCCTCCAATGCCCCATGCTACCCCGAAGTAGCCTGGAATTCAAAACTGCAATCTTAGAAACAATAAAGAGCTGTGCTTTTCACAATTTGTGCCAGTTTCCACTGAAAACAAATGTAGACAAATGGAGAAAATGTACACATGTCATAACCATTATAAACAATGTGCGAGCGCAGTGTGGCAATACTTCTTTTGGTCATAAATACTTCTTTTCTTCTATTCACGGTTACTGAATCGTATTATTAGGCTGTAGAATTAGGTGCGCAAAGATCCGAATAGTTAACAATGCTTGGGCACGGTTAACAGCTCTCGGCTAGCTGTGTTATGAATGTGGTTTGACATGCATTCTAACATATGGAAATTTGTAACTTGCCTGCAATTTTCCATTTGTTCCTGAGAGCAACAGCTCTGAAATATGCCTTCTTGTCTGAGGGTAACGACTTCCACCATTTTCGAAATCCTCTGAAAATATCCACCGTGTTTTATTACCAAAGCGAGAAGCAGAAACGGTGAAAATAGGTGGGCCGGGGTAGACGACGTAGAAGAGAAACAAATAAAAAAATATGTATTTTTTTGCGACGGTTGGTCGGCATCAACATTAATATCCAACCCCCGCATTCCTATCTTAACACGACGGTGCAAATACAAGATCGTCCTTGAACTATTACGAGGAGGCGAAACTTAAAACATGCTAGCACAACAGTGTCACGTTATTAGAAAAAACTTAGAGCGCTATAAACACACAGTGTAGCGTACAACAGCGTAGCCTAACAAAATAAACTCACCTCCCAGTAATTACTGCCAGTCCTTTGGTGATCTGCTTCGCAGCGATCAGAAATATGGGATGGATACAGCGTTTCGGAGACGTGTGGAAGTTGGATGTTCTTGTTATTTGCTGACGTTGCAGCGACTGCCTACATACCGTGGCATTCTTTAGTGGTGCCGAAGCTGCAAGCCTTGCGGTACAGAAAAGTGTCCTCGCGGCCCACATACTTTTGGTTGCGGTGTTTGAGGTGATGATGCAGGTCCACCTGAAAGAAGTCACTGCGTCACTTCTGGAACAGGATTGTGCATGGCACTCAGAAAATATTTGCGTCTCTTTCACAACGTGTCCGAATGTTCGCAAATAGCGGCCAAGCTGCTGTGCAGCGGAATTAAAGCTGGCGATACGAACCCAGGCAGACGAAACGTGCACGAACTTGAAAAGCGTCTGCAACTGATTAACGGATTGCTTTGGATTGACTTCTACAATTGCTTGAATTAATGTATAGACCTCCTGCTGTTGCGACGTATTGAGTGGCATGTTGAGTGGCGCCAATGCATCCATGCCTGCCGCGTTTAGCATAAAGTTACTATACTGAACTGTACTATACTGAGTTGGTTATATTAACTCTATGGCGTAGAGGGTAGTGCCAATGCCTCCTTTACTAGATGCCTGCCGCGTCGCTAGTCTTCCCATTGGAGCGGAGGTTCCTGTAGTTCAGGGTAGTCCCGGAGAGACGGCGCTCGCAGCCGACCCACTTTCTGTTGCGGAGGAAGTGACGATTACTAGGCTGGCGCGCGCTCGACCAATGGCTTGACGAGAGACCACGGATCCTGCCTCCGAGATCTAAAACAGACGCTGCTAAAATCTCGAAGGCAGGGCTACGTGATTTAGGTTTGCAGCGGCCACCGCAGCTAGCGCTCGCAGCCGACCCGGGTTAACCCGGGTCGGGAAGAGTAAAGAGGAGAGTGGCAGGAACCAGCTTCTCGGCTCACGCGGCAGGCATCTAGTAAAGGAGGCGTTGGTAGTGCACTCGAGCAAAAAGGCAACGAGCGCCGCTTCTGGAGCACGTCTGCAACCAGGATTACACGCTGCGGCCTCTGAGATTCCCACGGCGCCTGTTACCTTCTCAGGGGCCTGTGAAAACGCTCGCTAGCAGACGCCCCCGCATGTCGGCGCTATCGACGCGCCGGCGGCTTTACTTTATGGCCGCCGCTGCCGCCCATAGAGTTTAAACTCTATGCTGCCTCCGCCATAGAGTTTCTCACTATAACAATAATATAGTGAGAAACTCTATGGCCACGCTCATAACATCCATCCACCTATCCAGAAGGATGAATAGGTGAATGGATGTTATGAGCATCTCCTTTGGAACGAGGCAGTGGGTTGCGCCACCGAGCTCTTGGTTTTATATAAGTTGAAAGGCAACGAGCACCGCCTCTCAGGGTCTGTTCGATCAGGTTCGATTCGCCTGCACCACTGTGAACCAGTTCACGGCGGATCACGAGAAGTTCAAAAACTGTGCAGCTCGATTCCGGAGGTGCAGGCCCAGCGAAACACTCGAAACGAATGCAAAGGTGCAGACGCGGTGTAAATGTTATGCTATGTCAGACTAATGTGCACGGAGTGCGTAAGTTTGAGAGGTCCTGAACTGCAGGTATGATCGGTTTCTGGGGCGTAAATACACACTACAGTTGCGTAGACACATCACACGTGTGTAAGCGGGCTTTTTACGGTGCTCGCGCCCGTGTGCTGCGTCGTCTGCTGCGTCGCTGCTTCGCACCTGTATGCCTGCACCAAGTCGGCACCGACAGTGGAGCGGGTGCAGCAAAATCATGAACCAGCCCTGCACCTTTCCTGCACCTTTTGAAACGAACGTCGTGGTTCTGCGGCCGCCATTGCTGCACCGCTGAAACGAATGGCAGGGTGCAGCACCTCGTGAACTGGTTCAAGTGGTGCAGGCGAATCGAACGTACCCTGAATTTATGCAGAGCGGTGTCCAGATTTCACCCCCAGCGCCCCTAACGACGGTTTTTTCAAAGTAACAAAAGCGGGTCTCGAAGGCCATACTTTTGTTACCTGAGAGCCGCGGTAGCGATTGCAGGAGCCAGAAATCTATCATGGTGGCCTAGAAACTCTGTAGTTGCCGTGTTATTGAGGTGTGTTATTGAGAACGTGGTACCCATCACCGGTACCCATTACGCATATTTTGGCTCCCAAGTAGGCAATGTCTATATATTGCTTCCCACCATCTGTTTTCTACGGATAAAAAAAAAAAATCTTGAAGGCTATGTTTTTGCGAACTACATGCGCCAAAAGCCATTTGAAAGCCGAAAACACGGCTAGACGCAATGTTTTCTAAAGCATACCCCGCCCATGGCCTTCGATATATGCTTTCATTCCAGAGAGAGCAGTCGCTGGATGGTAGCTGGTGCCAACGTTACGTTGGCCGGGGCGTAGACTTGATTAGTACCTGCAGCGCGCGTCGTCGGCGGCGGCGTAACCGAGCGCTTCCGCCGCGCGCAGCCTGCAAAAATACGGCCTTCAAGATCTGTATTGGTACACAAATCTACACCAAAAGGCGTTGACGCAGCAAATGAACACTACCCAGGTCACAGCAACGGAAACATTGGCTAAATCACCAGGGAAGAAAACTTGCAACGGAAGTTCAAAGCACTTGACGACAAGCATATATGTGCGGTCCTCGCCGATTAGAAAATGCAAAATAACAAAAAGAACTAATAAAATAAAAAGAAAAGCAAGACAGAAAGAAACTACAGCGTATATATATCTAAAGAACATTGAATACGCAAAGCCACGAACACGTTCCATTCTTGCACGCTGATGCACTACCAAAACGGTGCACATATTCCTCAAGAGAAACAACCGAATAGACACACACACACAAGCAATTCTGCAGAAGGAACACTTACAAAGATGCCGTGTTGTAACCGCTGGACGAAGGCGCTTCTTTCGTTTCAATCCGACAAAGATTCGGCATACTTGGGCCATTTCACAAGTCTCCGTGTATACATCAGGAGTCTTGCAACTTTTTGTCCAGAGGGCCGGATTGGCGACCAGTTACGGTATCGAGGGCTGGACAAATAAGAATTAAATCAAATTGTAAATATAAACAACGGTACTGGGCGTGGACTAAAATCTTTATTCCAGTCAATTGACATGCTTTCAAGTAATTTCTTATTTTAATTAGTTGCGTTGACCTTGAGACAACATTCTGGAAAAGGAGCGCAGTAACTGTTTTAGGACTAGAATATTGCTTTGATCGCCAAGTTCCCAGGGGTGTATTGATTTGAAATATATATAAACCTTCGTGTGGCTGAACATTAAGCTTGTTCACATTTCCCGGTAGCTAGGTAGTCTGGGAAAGTTACCATTCTTTACAAAGGGCCAAAGCTTTGTTTTGATGGCGTGCCGTTACCACCACTCCGGCATTTCTACGAATCCGTGTTGACTTCTCTGCATTTGCGTTCCAGTGGTGTAGAAGCGTAGGCCAGTTGGCGTCCCATTGGCAAGAATAAATATATATTTTTTTTTTTCGTCTTGCTATCTGTCCAGTGTATTGCGCTATTTTAGTTTTACAATGTTTACGCTTTAAGAGTGGCCAGAAAAGACGAGACTTGCGAGTTGATGCAGGGGCTTACTTTGACAAAATGGTATACTTGAAATTTTACTCGACTACGCGTTTGAAAAGCCACCGATTTTATTCTTTTTCGTTTCCCGTGACCTCAGCCAGATAGCATTAACTTCTATATTTTTTGGCAGGTTTTTTTCCAGCAATAATCATTGCCGAACTGGATACCTTACTCCTTAAAAAGGTGAGTCGTTAGGAAGACTACCGCCGTCGTGCTGCCAGAAGCGTCATTATCAAACTGTCATGCCGTCTACCAAAAGCATGTCGACGACAATTTGTGCTGCCATCATCAAACATCATTGCCGACGTCAGCAATTTCTGCGGTCGGCATAAGCTATTCGCTAACTAACGAAAGCGCAAGCGGCAAAAACGCGACGAACCCTGACAACATGACGATGGCGAAATGCGTGCACCGTCGAGTGCGTCGATGTCGGTTTACGGCGTCATCCGCCCACGTTCCGCGAGTCGCAAGTGCAACCAGCATAAAAATTCAGCGCATTCAATTTCATGCCGCGCAGTGAACCAGGCGCACTATGTTGCAGAAGCACGGGCCGACTCAACGACGTATATATAAGCCCTGCGTACCTGCGCGGACCTTCGCCTGCTGACCATACACTCGATCCCAATCACTCCCAAGAACCAGCCCATGCAGCGACTTCTCAAAAGCAGTTACATGTCTGTGACTGTCATAGAGGCCGCAAGCTTCCAGGCCCTTGGCATCACCGAAACACTTCCCTGGACAATACCGAGACCGCTATGTAGTGAAGCTTCAAATACCTGGAATTACGAAAAAAGTCTCACGCTTATTTTATTGATGGAAACAGCTCACAGTGGCCCATATATTTACACGTATACAGCGGGTCTCTGCTAGTATATAGCGATTGGTTCGGTCACACAATGTGCCACAATGGCTGCGTTTGCGATTCCGCGCGACTTGGCACATTACCAGGCGATTTCGATTGGGTCAGAAGTCGGCATCTGCGGCGGCAGAACCGTTTGCAATATGGGAGGATGTCCGTTTTATACATCTACTTAGGGCAGGTAGTGACCACGGATCCGGATCACGAGACTGAAATAACCAGAAGAATAAGAATGGGCTGGGGTGCGTTTGGCAGGCATTCTGAAATCATGAACAGCAGGTTGCCACTATCCCTCAAGAGGAAAGTGTATAACAGCTGTGTCTTACCAGTACTCACCTACGGGGCAGAAACCTGGAGGCTTACGAAAAGGGTTCTGCTGAAATTGAGGACGACGCAACGAGCTATGGAAAGAAGAATGATAGGTGTAACGTTAAGGGATAAGAAAAGAGCAGATTGGGTGAGGGAACAAACGCGGGTAAATGACATCTTAGTTGAAATCAAGAAAAAGAAATGGGCATGGGCCGGACATGTAATGAGGAGGGAAGATAACCGATGGTCATTAAGGGTTACGGACTGGATTCCAAGGGAAGGGAAGCGTAGTAGGGGGCGGCAGAAAGTTAGGAGGGCGGATGACATTAAGACGTTTGCAGGGACAACATGGCCACAATTAGTACATGACCGAGGTAGTTGGAGAAGTATGGGAGAGGCCTTTGCCCTGCAGTGGGCGTAACTAGGCTGATGATGATGATGATGATACCCAAGGACAGATACTGCATATAGAAGGCACACAAAATGACTATATATGCCTGTGCGACCAGTTATATACTGGTGTGTGTGTGTCGCAGGGGACAAAGTGCCTGTACCTTTTCCCCCATGCACCATATGCCTTCATCCTAAGTTGGGCTTGGGATAATTTCATGCCCGCGGAGCAAAGGGGCGACCTGTGTACCTACACCACCGAAACGGAAGAAAAAGGCCTCAACAGTTCCAGTTGAGTCCTCGCTTATCTGTCACGTGCGAACAATGCTAGGATCTTTTCCCCCTGTTATTATGTATCAGTTCCCGTCAGAGGAACGATTACAATCCAGAAACAAAAGGACGGCGCGCATAACAAAGGTCCTCGTAGCTGCCAGCAGGCTCGAAGCGCGTGCGAGACGCCGCAGCGACGAAGATGAGGCCCACGGGATGCGGGACGGCACGGCCAGCCAAAGGACGAGGAGAAAAAAGAAGTGCAGCGGCACCAAGAAGGGGGGCAACAACCGCCAGGGGGCCACCAGCAGCAGCGCGCGCGAGGAACCGTGGCCCCAGCGAAGGCTTCCTCGGTGGGTCGGTTCCCGGGGGGGCGCGTTCCAGCGGACCATGACGGCGTCCTAGCGGCAGCGTGGCAGAGCCTGCATGGGATGGCCGACGTGTACTCGCAGGGCATGCTCAGCGTGCTGGACGACCTCCGGCGGCGACGGGTGTTCACCGACGCCGAGGTCGTCTGCAGCGACGATGGCAGCCGGTTCCCGGTGCACCAGGTGCTCCTGTACGCCGCCTGCCCGCTGTTCCGGGAGCCGTCACCGGGGGGAAACCAGCTGGGCCCGGCCGGTACGATCAACGCCGCCGCCGCACCAGGGGTGTCGGCGGCAGCAGCGCTCGCGCCTGGAGAAGAGACAGGCGCCGCCATAGCGACGACGAAGCAGGGGCAGTCCGCTGCGCCGGCGGTGAGCGCCGGCGATGAGGCGCGCAAGTACCCCGTGGAAGGGGTGCGCGGTGACGTCATGGCCGCCCTGCTCGAGTACGTCTACACCAACAAGGTGTCGCTCAACAGCGACAACGTGCTCAGCATGCTCCTGGCGGCGCAGCGGTTCCAGGTGAAGTGCGGAATGCTCCGTTTCCCAACAAGTTTGTTGAGGGGTAGAAATCCGGGCGAGGAGCTCTGTACTTGCAGGAGGCCCTCACACGCAAGCGGCACGTCAACTATTGGCATACAACATAAAACAGGCATTCAGTACATCTACCAGGGTCATACGACGTAATACATACTATATGATACATCAAGTTACACTGCACTGAGCGAGAAAAAAATCACGGTGTCATCAACCCTCCTAATATGCGATTATTGCGCATGAAATTGTGCAACAGCGCCAGAGGAATACAAAGTTTCAATGCATGACACACACACAGTAAACAATGTGCAAACCAGAAACATTATGTAAGATCTACTTATTCCTATTTACCAAGTACCGTCATATTTGTTTATGGGTGAGGCTCGCAATGGTATGTTCTTTCTGGTATTTATTTAAAAGTGAAGGTGACGTGTACGTTAGCGACTGTATAACCTAATTTGTACGGTTAATCGGTTGCGGAACTTAAGGGTCCAAACGCTTTTCGACATTATTTGCTTTCTTCACTATGGCCTGTTCGTGGCGCTGAAATTTAGCTTGCTTTCTACAACGACAATTTGATTATGTGTAGCTCACGCCACGGCAGAGCAGAGCGCGGTATTCTGAGCTAAGGCACACTGAAGTTCTACGTAACGTTTTTGTACAACTTACTGGTACGTTTGGCTGATTTATATTGCCACATATCTGGTGCATAGCTGTGTGTGTTAGACAACTGTTCCTATGTAGCCTAGCCAAAATTACCGTTAGCGTACTTTTATTCATTTTCTGGCGCAAAATTGTCTGGTATAACCAACTTAAGTGATGATAAAAATCGTCTAATCTAAAAATCACTAATCAACTCCCATTGCAGTAAGGCAGAAGCTTACACGCTAGTTAAAGTGAGTGCATAGTTTTAATCAGCGCAGAAGACGGCGGCAACACGAGGTGAATGACCAAGAACGAGCGCTAAGAACTGAAGTCGTTAGGCAGCGAAACCCTTCCGTTTCTTGCGTCGTTTACCAGGTCCCACTTTCTTGCACGAAAGCGTTCATTGGGCAGACTGGCAACTGCGTAAAAAACGAGCGTCTACTTCAGCGCAACAATAAGTTAAAGGAAACACCTGCCTCCCATCACTGAGCACGTAGTAATGCACATTGTTAGCAAGCATTTCTTCAATCTAACCAAAATCTTCATCAATTAAGCACCAAGGCAAAAAACAAAAAAAAAACGTCGCAGAGACAAACATTGACAGCGATAGCAAAGTGTTGGACAACTACAATAAGTTAGTTTCGTAATTTTATCGGCCGTTTAAATTGCAGTAAACATTCGCTTCCCAATTCATTGACTTTCAACACTGGGCGCACGAGAAGACAGCGCGCATCAATAAGGCGACTATCTTTCTCCGCTCATCCTCGCACACTTTCCTTCGCAGCCACAGCGCACGGGGCGCGACATGATCTTGTAGCACTTGGACTTTGTGCGGAACATCACGGCGACGGCGGAGACAAAAATTTTTCCTGGAGTGGCGCTACAATTGCTATAGCGCAATAAAAAGCGCGCGAACTTGTAGAAGCTTTCCATATACAAAAGCAGCATGATGATTGTGTATCTGAACCGCCAATCTCCTTGTTAGACTGCGATACCCAGCGCTGCTTGCTGACTTATTCCATGACGCCACTATTGGTGTGAGCGTACACGTGGTGTTTCTCTTCGTACGCTGTTCCCAATGAACTTCGGTGGTTAAGACAGAGGTCGTCCTGTGTTCTTGCACGTGAAACCATTAGTGTGATTATGTAAATGGTCGAAAAATAAGTGCACTATCAGTAAAAAAATGCTCCAGTAGAACCCCACCTCACGATGAATTTAGACGTTAATGTGATTAGTATTGAAGAAACGTAGCGCCACAAGGCGTATTGCCACCGCCGAAACTCGTCATGTTCGAGGAGCGTATGTAGCCGGGCTCCTTTCACACGCTTCCCTCTGGACATGCTGCGTCACCTAGCGGCGCCGCCGCGAAATCCGCGCGTGCAGCAAGTCTGAATGTATATGACGCAAATTCGATTCCACCCAAGCAGCGGAGAAATTTCTTAAATGCCTTTTTTTTTTTTCATTGATGAGCGACACACAACCAGTGAACCAAGTTGGTCCGATTGTTTTGTAACCCGGTTTTCTCAGCACAGCAGCCCGATGTTCTGCCCATTACACCATGGACTACCCAGTGGGCCAAGCCGGCAGAAAGACGGCTAGAAACATAGCTCGATAGAAGACACCAGAAAGTGCGTGAACTAGTCAAGGAATGCTAATCACACTAACACGCGACAAGCTATTTTGCACGCTGAGAGAGCCAGCTTACGTGGCTGCATTCCTTCTCTGCGCTACCGTTTACTTTCTCGAGTTGTAAACAGACCGCCTTGCGACACCCGTGCAGTCGCGGCCTTAAGCCATCGTTAACAAACATCTCAAAGTGTGAGATGAAGGTGAATAAGAACGCTGCGACACCAGATAATTTCAGATATTCTTTCGAATACAGGCGGCATTAACGTTTACGACGAAGTACTTGCTCAAACGTGATCCAGGATTCTATTTTCACTACACCCCTTCTTTTCTTTTTCATTGCAGATTGAAAGAATTGTTCAAAAATGCCACGAGTTCCTTTCCAAAGACATCAGCGTAGCCAATTGCGTTCGCATATTGGAGTTCGCCAGGGAACACAAGCACCCCAGCCTCGTCGACATGGCCGTAAATTTTATTTCTGGGAATTTCATAGAGGTACGTTTGAAATTACGAGAACGAGAAAATAAACAGCAAGCTCGTCTACTGGAGATTTTGGTTTCATAAAGCGCAACCATCTTTATGAATTCGTGTGTAGGCCCCTGAGGCCACGTGTACATTTATTTTCTCATTCTTACTTCCTTTGTTACTCAGTGAAATATCTACAAATTTAACGCGTGAGTAACAACCGGACACCATTTCCCACAACAGGTCGCAAAGATAAACCAAGATTTTGACCGCATCTCCTATGATGATCTCAAGGCTCTGCTAAGCTCTGACGAGCTCAACCTTGCCGATGAAGGCAAAGCGTTTTCGGCGGCTATAAAGTGGACTTCAGCTGATGCCTCAAACAGGCATCGCTTCCTACCAAGCCTTCTCAGCGCTATAAGGTAACTTACGGGTTTTCGTTTTCCGCGCGTATACGCTTTCAATCGCATCCCAATTCAATTGGTGAATGAATCCGGAATCCGGGTCCGAATTCGCAAAAAGTCGTTATGCTATTTATAGAATTGTTCGCAAGAGCATTCTGCGGCAAGTTCTGATGCTGGGCATAGTATTATCTAAGGCGGCCAGCTACTGCCAAATAGCATTTAAGAACGAAAAGATTCATAAAGTCAGCGCTTAAACAAAACGTGCGACGAAACAATAAGCAGATGTGCATGATTGTCACTCGCAAGCGCCAAATTGAGGATTGGGAAAGAGTAGTAATAAGCTTACTCAATCTTGTTAATAAGGTCACAAATCTTACTCACACTGCCCAACTCTTGCGGGAGAAGTTGGAACAAACGTTGCATTTTTGAATTTACGAATTAATTTGCATTTCTTTTCAATGGCAGGCGCCTTTGGTACCACGTGTTTCGTTACTGGGAACTTCCTGTGTGCGTTGTTACAAAAGGTTCTTACATACAAAACGGTTTCTTCATTAGGTTCCCTGAACTTGCCTATAGTAACAGGCATGTACTGTAGGTGGTGTCCAAATCAACGCCCCAGCGATGGTTGCCTCCGAGTAACAGAAACAGATATCGAAAACTAGGATTTTACTAAATACATGTGCCGGAAGCAATTGTGGAGCCGGAAACACGTCGTAGACACCATGTTTTAAACATCACCTATTGCTTCTTAACTTCGCTACTCTCCGACTCACTTTGTGTAACAGATTCGGGCTCTGCAAGGTATCATTTCTTCAAGAGGAAGTCTTTCCGCATCCCATGCTTGATGACGTTGACTGCCGCGCTGTACTTGAGCCAGTCCATGGACTTCTGGAGCAACTTGAGCTTCACGAAGGCCCAAGAATGATCAACCTCACGCATCCCATGCTAAGGCCCAGGATTCCAAGGCAAGCGCTTATCCACAGAGATAAGACTACCGCGAGTGAAGTTAATTACTACTTCTGGACGTCAGAAGGCGTTGCCGCTGATTTCCATCGAACAGTCATTCTGCTAGATGGGTGATTACTAAGGCCTCTCGATTATGTGAAGATATTTTGTGTACCAACACAGGGACTACTTACTTAGGTAAACCGTTATCGCGCAAGATGTCTTTATATTGAGCTGATAACACTCGAACTCAAAAAAACTCATCGGACTGTCGGGAAAAACGGAAGTGCTGTTTTCTCTGCGCGCCCAAATCCCACGAACAGCGTGCAAGAGTTGGTGAACGTGACATCTTGTAATTACATTAACCCGTTCATGATCTAGAGTATGATCACGCCTGATTAGTAAGAGTGCTGATATCCATCTAAGCTCTCAAACCAGTAGGATTCACCAACTAATAACACTTTATACAGGACTGGAAAGAGTAAACAAAATCGCATGGCCTATTCAGGAAGGAAATGTGTTTTGTACTCTTTCAAAACAGCTGTAAATATCAGCGCTGTTTCTTCTTCCTATTTCATGTTAGCCCTTAGAATGCGAATGAATACCAACTAGGATGATGTCGGTATAAGCGTTGACACATTGTTCGCTTCTCTGTCAGGAATTGTAGTAACGAAATGCCTTACAGGGACGTTCTGTTCGTGATCGGTGGATGGAGCAATGGCAGCGCGACGAACCTCGTCGAGTCGTACGACTGCCGCGCCAATCGGTGGCTGATATTTCCCAACGACAGGGACATCATGCCTCGGGCTTACCACGGACTTGTCGCGCTGGACGGCCTCATCTACATGATTGGCGGCTTTGACGGCTCCCAGTGCTTCAATTGCGTCCGTTGTTTCAACCCAGTACGTGTACACGGGCAGTACAGACCACCATCATTCACACTAAACCGTATGTCACAGCTAACTTTAGCCAAGCTGTTAAAAAAAAATAAAGAACACGGTGCAAGATACCATTATGAAACCTACGGTAATATTCACTAGGATTCAGTACCTAAGCCTAGACTCCGCGGAGGTACGACTTAGGTGACCTGTCGTATCCAACACAAAGTCTTTATATCTCGTTCAACGAGGGATGCGACTTCAGACGTTAGTGACCTCATAGCTCCTTCCGCATGGTGGCGTTCTTGAGTATAGGGAGTATACTCGTAACGCCAGCTTCCATAGGCACTGATGAAAATAAGCGAGTCGAGCTAAAGCGTGACTTTTCACCGTGCTGACTGTGAAGACCTCGATGACGTCGGTCTATGCGTCTTATACAAGTTACCATTAGAGCTGGTGTCAACATCATACTCTTGTTGCTTGAACGACTTGCGCAATGTGCCGCCTGCGTGACCTTTCGGTTGCTTTGCTGTTTCACATTTCTACGTGCGAAGTTGTTTTTAACTACAACAGTTGTCTCGTGCAACATCTCGCTGAGCGCAACGTATGGGTATATCGATGGACATCTGCGATAAAATCGGTACCTCAGAGCAGGGACGCTAATTCGGCGGCATCACTTCTATGCTGAGTCAGCGACGGACAGAGAGTCAGGCGCAACACCACATCATCTGGTGGTGGAAGGTAACGTAGGCACAAAACAGGGGGCACAAACTTCCATCGACACGTGGAACACGATCCCGTGTGCACGTGGGACCTTGTTGCACGTGTCACGCCTCGTATGTTTGTTCAAACGAAGTCGCGGATACTTTAACCCGTGTCATGGTGACACAGCGTTCCCATGACGCGTCTTCCCGGAGATACAGGGTGTCTCTGGGAAGCTGTACTGCGGCTCGCCATTGGTGTCACGTTGTCGGGCTCGCGATGTTGCACGGCACACACGTTGTTCGACTCCGTCGCTCGACTCGGCATAACACTCTAAAGAAAAAATTCGGCACTTCTTTTTTTTACGTGTGCTCTAGCCACGGGACAATGATCGTCAGAGTTCTAGCGTGCACCTCCGTTCATGCTCTTGTATACCGGCTGCTTTCCTGTCAGTAGTAGCACTTACGCGTGAAGAATACAATCAATCAACCAATCAATCAATCAATCAATCAATCAATCAATCAATCAATCAATCAATCAATCAATCAATCAATCAATCAATCAATCAATCAATCAATCAATCGACAGATTGATTGATTGGCTGTGAAGATGCAGAATAGCGTAACAAGCCAGCACTGAACTCGTGTGTCCAGAATAAAATCCACACGATGACGTGACTTCGTACTGAAAGGAAAGCAACCTGTACAACAAACCTTTGGAAGGAAGTGCACTTTATTACTACGACGACGATTATTGCCGCGTGACTAAAGGCGCACTCGAAAAAAAAAAAGCGCGTGCCATATTTTTTTTTCTTAGAGTGAGTAAGTGAGAGACAATGAAAGCGAGAAACCGAGCCGCATTGGCGTCCCTGTCCTGCAGGCGTCGTGTGTCCGCGAAGAAGGGTGAGAGAGAAAGAGAGAGGGACCTGGTTCTGTGCCCCCCGTCGCTGCAGCTCCTGCACCGCTGGACGGAGCGGGCATGCATGCACGTGGCCCGGTGCTACGTCAGCGTGGCGGTGCTCGACGGCAAAATCTACGCGCTCGGCGGCTACGACGGCGATCGGCGCACCAACACGGCCGAGCGATACGACCCGACGACCAACACGTGGTCGCTCATCGCCGACATGAACGACCAACGCTCGGACGCCTGCGCCACGGTCGTCGACTCCAAGGTGCGCCCACGTGCACCGATTTCTTTCTTTCTTCTTTTTATATTTTTGCCGGCGAAAGACTGGCCACGTTTACATGCACCCGACAGGAGCGGGTCGAGTCGCGCTCAGGCGGCTTGATTCGACAGCGCTTACGTGAACTCGCACGTGACGCTAACTTAGCGCAATAAAAGACACAGACGTAAGAAAGGCAGACAAAGAGAAGCGCTTTGTCTTCCTCCCCTTGCTTGTGCTTGTGTCTTTTATTGCGCTAAGTTACTTGTTCAGCTATGTAAAACCAACTAGCTCAAGAATATTTCTTCTCGTACCTGACGGATCGATATTGTTGCAACAGCCTACCAGAGATAAGGAAACGCATCCGGTTAATCGCTGCTGGCAGCGAACAGCCTACCCGCCCGCATTTGCGCGTGCACTTCAATGCGTCGGGCAGGGTCAACCTACCCTGTCTGGGCTCAGCCTGACTCGACACTCGCTAAACCCTATCGGCTATAGCGTTTACATAAACTCGACAGGCCGATTCCAGCCCGACAAGCAGACTCGACCTGCTTCTGTTGGGTTCATATAAACTTCCAGGTCGACGATGGTGCTGCCGGCTCAATTGCGGCTATACATTGGAGCAGTGGCTTAGTCACGTGGTTGCTTGCCATCAGCGCGAAGCTGCGGGTGAAAAAGTGGGTGATGTCAAGGGGATGAGCTCGAGAGCCACGTGACATCGGAGCGTAGTTGCAGATGAGGGATTTGACCGATAGGATGTGCTAGACAACGTCACGCTCGGGTTCAAAGCGGACGAGCGCATTCACTGGTCAGCGACCGAGATATGAAAGAGACGCATAGAGTACAGGGGAGAAAATGAAGTTGGGAAGATATCGATAGGGCCGGGTCATTATAGGCAGAGATAATTGTACAATATAAGACATATAGGTTTTAATGAAGATGGAAAACACCAAGGAGAGATGTACAAGATGATAGGCTCCAATAAATGTGGTAAAACCTGATTATCTCGACCAGGCTAGGCGGCTATTTGCCGCCGCCTCGTTTTGAACGGCATGCCAAGAAAAATAATCATAATAATCGTCATGATGTTGGCGCGCAGATGTCACCGAAGGAGTCAATCGAGACGCGCTACAGTGTATCACGGCACTGCGGCGCGAACAAAGCAGCAGGACTCCATTGCCCAGTTATGGAGAAAATGTGCTTCCTTTACTTTTCTTTAATTACGCGGAAGTAACGAGCAAACGTTGCAACTGACGGAGCAACATAGCTTTCAGGGGTATCGATTTCACTCGGCGTCAACGCGGTAATCCAGTGCTAAAAAACTTGATGAGGTCGAATTTCAGTAAATGCGCGCGCGTACAGTTCTCGTCTTCATGACTTGGCGGCCGGGCACCGTGATGGCGTTGAATAAGTGACGACGTAAAACCTGTGTTGACAAGTTCAACGAGTTGTTTCAACCTATTGGCCCTTCGCTAACAGCCCTAGAGCATGTACAGTGTGACCTGCTAAAGCGTCATTTTTGATTACGTCACAAAGTGATTAAAAGGCTGCGTGCATGAGTTGGGCATAGCTTTCATAAACAAAAGCCGTTTTGTGCCAGCTATAGTTGCCGCTAAACTGCTTATTTATGCCCAAACCATGCATTCGAAATATTCGAAGAATGTTCGTCTGGCCAGGCGATATACCTTAGGTGAGGAGTCACATTGCCCAACTATTAGCAGATGGCTTCTGGAATCACATAAGGAGTTTTCAGCATCAATGGGACAAGGTTTTGAGCAAATAACTGCAATAGAAGACCCTAACCATCTCATATTGCTCAAATGGAATACGTACTAGTTCTAAAATGCCGCAATTTCATCACCCTATAGCTCGATTCCCTCTAAACAACGTGTTGTTCGTAAAAGTGAGTAAAACAATGCTTATGTGTAGGTTAAATTACGTTTTCGAGACGTTATAGAAACTCACGTGCTGCCTCCAAACACACATTTCCTCCTTTCACTCCCACAGGTGTACATAGTAGGAGGGTTTACCGGGCAACAAGTGCTGAACACGGCCGAGTTCTACGACCCCAAGGTGAACGTGTGGACCTACATCCGGGCCATGACCGTGCCTCGTAGCGGAGTCCGGGTCATCAACTACCAGGACACCGTCTACGTGCTCGGGGGCTTCAACGGAACGAACAGGCTTTCCACGGGTACACCACGCACCCACATCAGCATCTGCACTGAATCTGGATTCTCAATTCCCTCACAACCTTTGGGTGAAAAACCAGTAGGATGGGCGGTTGGCACATAGTCGAAAATGTTTCACAGATCACTAGTCTAGCGCCAGCAAACTCAACATTGAAAGCAATGAAGGGTTGAAGACGTAGCTGATAAGCAGGACGTCGGTACTTTGACTTGAGTGCGCGTAACCAGAAGTTTTAGATTTCAATGTGATCACCGGCATGTGTAGAGAGAAAAACGTGCTTGGTTGATAGTCAATTAACAATCACGGTGCTGATTCAGTGTTGTTTATATTATTTCTCTATTTTGTCATAAAGCAATGTGGGTGATTCATATGCGGTGAGGAAAAGGGCAAGTGTTAGCCAGCGCCAATGCACGTTCTGTTCTGGCGTGAAAACGCGGCTCGTATTGTTGTTCTTCTTAATTCACTGGAAGTTTCCCTTCAAAAAATTTAAAGGAAATCAGAAAGCATTTTAGTGAAAGTCAAAACTGCCTCGATACATGTGCGTGCTTGTGCAGCGAGACGTTCTATGCTCGATTCCTCGCAGGGGAGAAGTACGACCTCCTGAGAGACCGCTGGCTCGAGCTGCCCAATATGCACACGCCGAGGAGCAACTTTGCAGTCGCCGTGCTCGACGACCTGCTCTTCGCCATTGGCGGATTCAACGGTCAGAGTGCTGTCAACCACTACATGTTGAAAGGGCTAGTTGGTTCATACATGTTACGGTGGAAAAGGACGCCAAAGGGTATCAAGCAACGACAGGACAGGAAAGTTTGTTGCGAGTGACGCTGTATCCTGCCCTTTCGTTGCGGTCAGTCATTGTTAATATGAATCTATAATCAACCATGTACAGCTCAGACCACAAAAAACATACTGCATGAGAAGCCAGGAAAGGTTATTGTTAAGTCTATAATGTGTCTCGGCCTACCACGGCGTGCAATAAAAGAAAATCAATGTTACGTACATACGACTATAGATGGGAACTCAAACCTACACTCGGGCTATGACAGGCGCTGCAGAAGGGGAAAAATCGGATTAGCTTGACCACTTGCGAGTTGAACAATGTTGACTAAAATATGTTTGCACGGCGTTTTTGTTCCGCCATCATCAGAACGCAGCTGTGGCAGCGGGCAATCAAACCAGGGACCCCGTACTTAGCAGCAGTACATTGTAGTCGCTGAGCCACCTCAGTAAATCTATATTGTATTAGAAACCACCAAACTTTTCTATATAGAAACAGTAACGAACGTGTACCGTTTACGTCGATGCATGTGGTATCGTTCGCTTAATGTACAACATAATTCAACATATCGTAGTCAGCTGGCGCGCATCTTGCCTATGTGGAGACACCAGAGGCCTCACACTGCCGGTGTTGTTACGGTGACTGACGCCTTGCTCTGCGCCTATCCTGTGATGTTCGTTGCGGTAACAAGAGCTATTTTTAGAGGCGATTTTCCGATCCGATGCTCCTAAAATGATGTCCTCGCATGCGTGCGTTGCTCGCTAAATAGCGCTCTGTAGAGCTGGCTTTGCCACACTAAGGGTTATTGTGAGGTGGAGCCCGCTGCTGTGACTCCTTCCGATTTTTACGCGATACATTCCATTCCAATTTCGCTAGTGCTCTTTTCGACATTACATATTTGACTAACTAACGGCGAATGGGATTATCGTTTCTAATGTGAACAAGGTGCTAACCATGCATGATATCGCTTCGCTGTTGCACTTAATTTGATCATAGCAGCCACCATTGGCAGCTTTAACCTAATAATACTATCTACTAGTAGACATAACCTCTTCTTTGTACGCCACTCAAGCCGTCAGCTTGACAGGGTGCTTCTCTGGAACAGTTTTATTACATTATCAATACAATGGCTACCTGAATCAACGCGCACTGCGTTGCAATACAATACATTCTGGGTAGTACGGCCAAGCACCTATATGCTCATGATATTGAACGTCGATGAATATCACTAAAAAAAATTGTCACGATATTTCGTAGAGTAGCCAAAACTGCCCGCGATTAAAAAAAAAAGTATGGGATTTTACGTGCCAAAACCACGATCTGATTATGAGGCACGCCGTAGTGGGGGACTCCGGATTAATTTGGACACCTAAGGTTCTTAACGTGCACTTAAATCCTAAGTACACGGGCATTTTTGCATTTCGCCCCCACAGAAATTCGGCCACCGCGGCCGGGATTTGATCCCGTGACCTCGTGCTTAGCAGCGTAACACCGAAGCCACTAAGCGACCAAGGCGGTTTATCCACGATTAACCACTGCTAAGAAGAGGGGCATATAATGTAGCCGAGCTTGACTAAATGTCACCAAAGGCATTCACACCCCGTGTTGCTCATTATACCCATGACAAAAGCCTTCGAATGATGACTTCATATTACATACTAACATTCTAGCATGAGAGCTAGGACTCAAGAAATATGAAATTTAGCTAACTGCATGCTGTTCATAGTAGCGCAAAACACTAGTGATTACACAAATTTCAATCATTACCAGAAGCTAGTCTTAGGGCGCTAGTATAAAACTTACAGTACCAGCTTCTTCGTCCTCTCGCTCGCTGGCTCGCTCATTCATTCATTCATTCATTCATTCATTCATTCATTCATTCATTCATTCATTCATTCATTCATTCACAGGAACGACGACTGTGCCGTTCGTGGAATGCTACGACTCCAAAACGAACGGCTGGCGGCGGGTCACCGACATGAACATCAATCGGAGCGCCCTCGGAGCCTGCGTGGCCGTTAACCTTCCAAACTCCAGGGAGTTCTCTGTTGTAGGTGAGATTCGAGATAACTTTGGAACGAGCGAGCGCTAGCGCTGAGCATTCGCACGGCGGTTTTTCGATCGAACTCGATATCTAAACCAATTGGAACCGCATGGCACGAATCAAATGCTTAGTCTTAGTCACTGATTCAGAAATGCATACTATCCTCGAAACTAATTTCCGAAAGCTTCCTTGCACACGTGGTGTGATTGGACACACGCAATCCAAGTCAGAAAGTTCGTTCCGCGCACGGCAATGTTTTTGCAGCAACGCACGACCACGACGTTAGCTCGGAATGAAAACCTTTAGCCGGCCAAGAATACCAAAAACATGGCGGCGAGCCAACTTTATTGACCGGTTCGTGAACAGTGTTTCCAGCCGCGAAACGCATATAAAATTTATCGACTGTGCAATCGGAATTTTGATAACAGCGCGAGCTTCCTGCTCCGCATGGTCTCTTAGAGCTTTTTCTCGCGCCATTCACCAAACGTGCATCGCTTTTCGAGCATATGTGGAAGAGGCCAACACCGCTCCGGTCAACAGAAGACGTGTGCTCCTGTTCGATTGTACGAATGAGTATGAATAATCTGAAACATCGGATGAAACGCTCTTTTACTGTGTAAGGGTGAACTGAGAATTAACGTCATCAAGGCTCGTTTGTGTCCTACTAAGCCTCCTCCCCCTCCCACTGTAAAGGCATGCCTGTGCGCACGCTCACCCGTATTAAGCAATTATTGGTCAGGAGAGTCAAATGTCAAAAAGATTTGGCCTCGTTAGCACAGTAATTCGCTGCTTTGAAGCCCGTGGTTTGAGGCAGACGGCGCGTCGCTGATGATTAAACTTCCTCTCCGTCAGCAGGTGGCGAGGGGGAGAGGTTAGTACAACTTTTATTAGGCATACTGAACATTGCGCTTGACACCGTACTCACTTCAGCAGATACAGCTACGAAGACCTGATGCAACAAGTCGCAGGACACACTCCTCTTCACCACGGTCTTTAAACAGCGGCTGTACAGACCAGAGCACCGTGAATGCGAAGGCCGCCGGAATATTTGGCAACGCGAGTGGCGCCATCTGGTAAATGTACCATGGAGCAAAGACCTTGGGCTGCCACGGCCCGGCAATGCAGCGCGTTAGGCTGACAACACGTAACCTTTTAATCTGTTTTAATGGGCTCTTTCAAAAGGACACTCGCAATGATCATTTTGAAGTATTTTATCACGTGGCCCGACAGATCACGACTCCAATACTTCCACATACCATTAATTGGCACCACCTGCCACACATGGCGTCACTGGTACCTTTAAATTTGGTAGCGGCACGCTCTGGTCTGCAGCGGCTTGCTACGATTGAAAAACCGGGCAAAAAAAGAGGCCACATATTGGACAGACAATGCAAATTGAAAGGTATGCCCGGCTTTTGGGGCTGCTGTCTTTCCATACATATCGTCAGCATATTCGAAGAAGAAAAGTCAATGCCTCGGAGGGCGGAGGAGGAGGCACGGTAGACACTACTCCTGCCGTCCGCTGACCCTCCCTGTTCGCTTCTTGACTGTGCCTGCTTTTTTAGCCCGGTTCTCCCGCAAATCGGCCCGGCTGCTTGACAGCTTCCTGCCCACCTCGGTTCGCAAGAGGAGACAAATTTCCATAGCTAGGCGGAGACGGCTCTGATCAAGAGTAAGGCTTGCCTGCGCTCCCGCTACACGCAATGCAGCGCCTTTATTGCATATAAATGTCACGAATCGAATTGAATCAAGTCCACAGATATTTCTGGGCAGCACTACAGATGGTGACAAATTCTAGGAACGTTCAGCCAGGACCTTCTACATGCATGTTCCTAAAATGCCTGCCTACTCGCGTCGTACTAGAATCAGCCTTTATTCACGATAGTTCACGGCCCCGCCGTAGTGGTGAAATAAAAAATTAAATCCTACGGCTTTACGCGCCAAAACCACTACATGCTTATGAGGCACACCGCAGTGGCGGACTCCATATTTGCATTTTGCATTTTATTTGCATTTACTGGCGTTTTTTGCATTTCGCCCCCACCGAAATGCGGCAGCCGTGGCCAGGCTTTGATTCCGCGCCCTCAGGCTTAGCAGCCCAACGCCAAAGCGACTACGCCACCTCGGCGGGTAGTGGCGGTGAACGATGCCCAGTGGACTCGTAAAAAAAAAGCCGTTCTGCGCAGACAGACATCCTTCTATTGCATTCATGGCCTTCAAATAGGTGCAGTCATTGGTTGTGTACCAATACTCGCCGTATAGCACTGAATAGACAGCAAGATAAACCACGGATATCATGTCTCGTTCCAATACTGATGGAGCCGGCAAAGAAGAAAGCTTCGCAAAGGCAGCGTCGAAATGCAGGCTACTTAGCTGCCCGAACAATATGGCGGCTCAGCATCCTGCTTGAAATATCAGCCGGAACTTCGCCTGTGCGCAAGAGAACCTAGTCAGCTTTTTTTTTTTTTTTCTTTTTTTCTTGAGCCCTTAAAGTAAGCGACATTGTGTTTTCTTTCGGTTCGCGGGCGCAAATATAGCGTTAATACTTACTTTTTGTGGCTTTTTTTATTACTGACGCCAGGTGAGGTCAAATCGCAGAGACCAAAAAAAAAAGGGGGGGGGGGGGGGACCATGGATAATTACAAGAAGGGGAAGAAAGAAATTAGAAAGGAAAATCTGTAACGATAACACAAAGGGCAGTACCCTGATATTTGAGGCTCGAGCTGGTTGCCTGAGGACCAATACATACCGGAGCAATGTTCGGAACTAGATGAGGCATGTGTATGCAGCAGCACAAATCCGGAGACCACTAAGCACATCCAGATCCTAAAGCAGAGAAGAGATGGATACGACCGGATCCGTTACAGACATAGGTACAAGGTAGTTAAAAAAGAATGCTAGAATGAAAAGCGGGTGTACCATACCTGTTTAAGTAGCGCCTGTGTATGTCCTTTTTCATGTATTCGTGAAAGTGTCAGTTTTAAATGCGCTGCTTCAATATCATGGCTCACCAACTAGCCAATCAGTATGTATTAAGCAAATGTTCACCTCAAGCAGGCTAGGTCACTCTATGAAGCCACCCCGTTTCAAAGGCGATGCCAATAAATCTTCATCATCATCCCAAGGGTTCCCGAATTTTGCGGATAAATGTATCGGTATTCCAGTTACTTTCGTGGTTCAATGCATAAAACGACGTTTTGTAAAGAAAGTAAGCGGAACGACAGTGCGTTTTTTACCGCACATTTCACAGATGGTATCTCGTAATTGGTGCAATCTACACAACTCTTTTCAAGTGGATATACCTTGTAGTCTCACCCACTAGAATTCGTAAATTGCAATATGTGCCTTTGGGGCGCACCTTGTCCCTAAACAACAAGTGTCATCTGTCTTGCTTGCGTTTCCTTTCTTACAAAACCTACCCTCGCTATGTTTCTGTCAAGAACGCTACATCACGCTGATGATGCACGCTGCATTCGTAACCTGGAAGTATACTGGGTTCTTATCGTTCATGAATGGAATGGCACGCAAGATAGATGACGATTATTGTTTGCAAAGAAGATACGCCTCAGAAGGTGCGAACTTTTCTTGGAGTGTAAGACACAGGAGGCTTGTGTGTACACTGCCGCTTCAGCACCAGCAGAACCTAGACGGACTGAGTAATCCATTTGCGTCCCCCAATTCAACACTATCTCTAAAACTCTCTAACACACTTGACTTTAGTTACCATCCCTCCACGTGTCTATTCTGCAAAATGAGCTGTATTGTTAGCTTCTGTTTGTTGCTGCAGTTAGGTACGCGCTTCATTACTAAGACCTCCTCGTTGTTTTTCTTTGCAGGTAATTCGGAGCGCGACAACTGAGCGCAAACGACGCCGCCTCAATAAAGGAATCGCTCTGCTTGCAAAACACCTTCGCCTCTTCTGAGGAGGCAAAACTCAATGGCTCTCTGGTGCAGTTTTTTCTTCCCACTATGGTGGACGAAGGCGACATGAAGATTTTAAAATCCAGCTCATAATTTTCTTTTCATTGTAGGCGTACACAAACACCAGCGCATTTAGTATATAATGTCTAATGAGTTTAAGAATTAAATTCTGGGGTTAACAGTCTGGTAACAGCTTCACGTAACAGTCCGGTAACAGTACACCAGCCTTGTTTACGCACCACAAGCGTGATAAGACGAGGTTGTAAGCTTCTAATAGCACGGGATTTTGCGTGGCGTACTCACGCTAAAACAAACGACAGCTGGAAGGCTTTGTGTTCGAGTCTCCGCGTAATATAATTATGCTCTCTCGTATATTCGAATTGCAATCCGGTGTTATCATGTCAGCATGTTCTAAGCCATACTTTACGAATTTTCTGACGCTTTTTACGTTGATAAATTCAATTAGTTCAATAAGGCACTTGCGCTAGGCGGAGGGCCTAGAAATGAATGAACCTGTGCACCGCAATTCCGCCCAGGTGCGCGCGTGACGTACGTGGCTACTGTGGTGGTGATGCTTGTTGTGTAACGTCGTCTGACGTCGGTTGTGCTTGCCTAACGTCGGCAAAGCTTTTACGGCGGCTACATCTATTTTAGGGGGGTGGAATGGAGGCGGATTTTCTGCCTCTGACAGGAAGGGCCAGGACTAACTGTCGCAATGGCCTTACTAAGGTCCCAACACCATTTACATGGTAACACATGGCAGTGCAGTCAACAACCACATAACAAAACGGGTACAATTTACGTTGGAATATATTAATGCACGCAGAAATGCATGAAATGTACGTTATGCATTACGTACACGATGTATCAGAATTGCAGGAAAAATGAAAGTACAAATTTACTCAACATGACCATAGCAGTATTAGCATAAAAATGGCTGCATAAATATCATCCCACCTGTTTCTTTATCATGGCAAATACCTCGCCGTAAATACATCAAAAAAATTGCTGCCGTCGTCAACATGCCAAGAAGGTGCCAGCATCAAGCACGCTGCCACGCCGCACATGTGCAGGTCACCCCACCGGCATGGTACAGTAGCATTGTAATGCCAGGCAATGAAGAAAACAATAGCAAAGAGTAAAAAAATGCACATCGAGGGACGGTAAGGACCGTGCGCGACACACTTTGACAACTGAATTGTACGGTGAAGAATTGCGCGGTGCACATAAGCGACATGCCCACGTGCAAATGACACCCCACCTGCATGACAAGTGACACTGTAGCACAATGCAAGAAAAAATTAAACACTAAAAAAAATGCACATCCAGCGTCGGCAAAGAGCGTAAGCGTAACACTCCGATAAGTGAAATTGGTCATGACGGGTGACAACGTACAGTAGACTCATAAAAGACGAAAAGTTGTTAAACATTCAAAAAGAAATTAATACACTGTGGAAAATACTTGAACTTACGTAGGACATAGACGATGCCAACAGACCCTGCTAATAACCGAAGTTGAGCTATGACGAAGAACAACGTTTAACGTGTAGATGTCGTTTAACAAAGAAGGTAGCGCGTAACATAACGACTGATTGCAAGAATTGGCTCTAGGGGTAGGAATAACCTGCAGATCTGTGTGCCTGGCGTATTTGATGCTGTCGCTTTCTTGAAAGTCAGCCAAAGAAAGTATAATACCATATCATATCTCAAGTTTGATCTGTCTAAAATAGTGCGAGTCTATAGCTGTATAAATGAAACACAGGAAGTTTCTCGTACTGAATGAAGAGGCTGGTGGGGGTAAGGTTTGTGAAGTTTACCATGTACCGCGCCACTCTTTTCTGCAGCAGGTGTAATTTTGCCAAGTTAGTGGTACCACGGTATTATACCACACAAGGCTATAATACTGAAGATATGAAGATGTGAAGTCATGTACAGTATGAGCTTGACTTTAGCAGGCATGTAATGTCTGACACTGGCAATCATGCCTAAAGCAAGAAGGCATTTTAGACTGCAGGTGGTCAACGTGTTGAATCCATATTGCTTGGCTTGAGAAAATTATGGCTTGTATCTTTACCAAGTCCAATAACTTGGTAGTTTCGTTCCCCAAATATAAATTTAGCTCTAGAAGTGTATTTTTTGTCGACTTTCAAACCATTAGGTGTACATTTTCTGGTAATTTTACTCGAGATTGTCATATGGATGCATTTGATAAGAAACTTTGTAAGGTATATACCGAGTTTTTATAGACACATTTTCCCTGAATGCATAAAATTATTATTGTAAGTATTTTTGCCGCACCTTAATTACGCACACCTTGTGCGGGAAACTACTAGTAAGACGAACCTAAATAAGTTATTACTCTTTAAAAAAAAACTACTACGAGTTGTTACAAACTAGGGCCATGTTTCTCACACAAAGGAAGTATTTCATCGTTACTGAATAATCAAGATTAATAATTTCTATGTATATCGTGTAAGTTAGTATTTTCACACAGCCGTCCAAAACAATGTTTCTTTTCTTGGTGACCTGGCTAATTGTGAAAAAGGATAATGGTGTTCACAATCACCCGTTTTCCAGAGACAGACTTAAAAGGGGTTCCCGACCATCTTTTGTTTTCAGCGAAAATTCTATATGAGGTGGGTAATGTGTCTGCAGAAAGGAATCAACTTTTGTTTTGCGAGACGCCGCACGAAGTTTCTGAAAAAAAAGAATAATCATGATTCACTAAAAGTCCCGAAGAGAACTTTCTCAACTTGCATAATTTACAACTTTGAGGCCCTATTACTAAAAAAAACTAAAACATCGTACAGCGCCAAACAAAATATTATCAGTAGTTTTACACTATTTGGACTACTGGTACAAGTAACTTCCGACTTATGTCGCCAACAGTGTGTGTGTATATATATATTCAATTTTCGAACTTAGCTTTTTGAGCAGGCGCCTCTCGCTGACTACGAAATCAGTGGCTTTGTGGGGTCATTAAGTTGAAGTGACGAAAGCGAACAAATTTCGGACCAATCTTCAAAAAAGGGCTCTTTCGCAAATTAAAGAGTATGTATGTATATGCAGCTAAACTACGCATTTATTTCGTAATAGAATCTCTAAACGCCAATACTGCGAAAGTTGCGAAATATAACCAAATTTAACGAAGTTAAAGAAACAATCATCGCTGATTTTCAATAAAATTTTACGAAATGCCCATCAAGGACAAATAAATCTGGTGCTACAAAAGCTTGTAGATTAGTTATTACTATTTATTCATTATTTATCGTTATGACTCCATCACGTTCAGAAGCAGACGCCGCGAATACCACGGTGGTAGACGGTGGCGCCATCTCTCTCGCACTTCACCAGCTACCTCGCCACTTGGCTGATCATATAGGTGCTCTGTGGCTGATCGTCGTAAGTATATCGTTCCTCAATGAGTGTTCGCGGGCGAAGGACTGTAAAGACTGCAATTACACAGCGGGTCCGCTAATAAAAAGTGACTTAAAAATGAGGACAGGGTTACCGGCGCCGGACGCGAGTCGCCGCGGCAATTAGGGATGCCTGGGAGCCCCTTCTAGTTCCGTACGCGGGCTTTTCGAAAACACAATACAGGGCATTTCTTTTAATCTCGCACTAAGTAACGCCTTGTACGTCCCGTTCGCTCGCTTAATACTAGCTTCGTTGAAACCACGCTTTTGTGCCAATTCATATTATACAGTTTAATACCGCCGGGCACTGCCATCAAGCACTAAATTTTGTGGTTAAACAAAGCTGAGCTGTATGTCATGCGTCTACGTTTCCGTATGTGCAGCGTATATGTAATATGAAAAAGTACACAAAACTCAGATATGTTCAGAAGGCAAATAAAAAAAAAAAAGATTAGTTGGACATTGGTGAACAAGAAAAAGAGTTGCGAGCCTGCCAGGATTCGAACCTGGAATCTTCTGATCCGTAGTCAGACGCGTTATCCGTTGCGCCACAGGCCCACGTGGCAACAATTAGCTTACAGCAATATATAACAATTAGGAAGCAATACGAGTGTCGTACGCACATTTCTACTTACAGTCGAGGCCGATCAGGATCGGACTTTTTGATCGCAATCAACAATGGTCGCTGCTACACGGTCCAACGATCCGGATCGTGTCATCTTCTGTTGATCGTCGGCAACTCTAAGAACTGCGTAATGTCTTCGCTACAAACTCAGATTTGCAAAATTGGTTGAACTTGGACAATATTTCAATTTTACAGCATAGTATATTGCTGATAAAAAGGTTTTTAGACTTTTTTTTATTGAACTGTCTTCACTGGTTGTTCTTAGAGTTTTTCAGAAAACTGCGCTAGAGGGCGCAGACGTCAGCCTGATCGCGATTCACAAATCGCAATTGCCCGGATCCGGATTAGAGCATGATTAGAGCGTAATAGGGGAGTGGGTCCAGCTACAGTGTACTAGAATATTCCCTATTCTAGTACACTGTAGTCCAGCTGGCGAACGCTTTGGCAAGCGCCGAGGGTGATGCAAAAAACGCCGAAATTGTGGCGGCGCTGCCATCGCCTTAATCTTGAAGCTCCGGCGGTTTCGGCAGTGCCCATTGGCTGAGACGAGCTCACGGGCTGAGTAGCTGTCGTCTGCTCGACGTGCCGTCGATGTTGCGTCGTTTGCAACCTTTCCATCGCTCCTTTTTTCATTTTATAGAGTACATGTCGCTGGGGAATAAAATCGGTGTTTCCGCCACCGAGTATTAAAACTAAGTGCAGCAAACTGCAAACTCCTGTAAAACCTCCATGTAGCTAGGGTAGATTCTCCGACGCGACAAGCGTCCAGCCGGCGCGCGGGGCCGCTCATTCAGATGAAGGCGACGGTAGCACCACCAACTTTTCAACAAAAATAAAGCCTCAGCGGGGAGCCCACGTAAGACCCACTCTCCCTATCTAGGCATCTGGCACACTCGCGATCGCAAATGACCGTGTAGCAACACTCGATCTGGATCGAGCTCAACCCGGATCGGCCCCGATCGCGACCAGAAGGGTGTGTCTGACACGGGTATAAATTAAAAGTGCAATTTAATTTTTTATGAGTTTGTATTATTCCTCAAAACGAGCGCAAAGCAGGTACTATATGCGACAGGTGATGATGATAATCTACGTTTATTTATTTTTTTTTATACGTCGCAATATCATCTTCATTCGACACACTGGGAGACTGAGAAGCCACCCCCACATCCGTCCGCTACGAAAGGGGCAGATCCCTCTGACAAGTGACGCCCCGTGCGGAAACAAGAAGATTACGAGACGGCTCGCTGTCTTCCGTATAGACGGACAAACAAAACAGAAACAACTGAAATAAGCAAAGCAATGGCACAACGAAGCATGCAAGCGACAACAACCAAAACTGGTTGTTGCACTTGAATCTTCTTGTCCGCCCGACGACGAGACGAGATGCCACGACGGCGAGGCAAAGATGAGATCACGTTGCGCGGCCGCGGAGCGTGCTGTGCGCGACCGCGAACGTAGTTACGCCAGGAAGTCTGCGCGGATAGGCAACGGGAGACGGACTCGCACGGCCCCAGAGCAGAACCTGCAGCGACTTCGCACGGCTTCTCACAACTCTTCGTTTCCTGCTGCTCGGGCATTCCATGAGGAGACCTCCCCCGACTCCGAAACAGGTTTCGGGCAAGGAGGCTGACCTCCCTTACCGCCGCGGGTGAGACGGCCATCCAGGCGCGACGGGCCAGCCGTTGTCGGCCCCCCCACCACAACACACATCCCCACTCGCACGCACACACGTCACCCGTGGCCAGCGCAAAGCCTTTTTCGGATTGTTGCCCGTCCATACAGAGCTCGGTACCGCTGCGAAGGGCTCGTCTGTTAAGTGATTAATAAGGACGTCTGCCCCAGGATCCAAGATGAGTGAGTGAAAACGTTCTTCAATAATCAGATTGCGTGATATAAGTATGCGATGACCTGCTGAAAGTGACTCCGTGTACTGTGCTTGTCAATGTCAAAGCTCCTTATCGTCCAAGCGTTTGTAGAGGCGACGTCACTATAGGTTCAACATAAGCGAATGGAACTTCCCTCTCTCATATGATTTCTAGCTGGAAGCTATTAAGCGTAGCTCACAAAATGATCCAACGCCTTCAGTAGTGCTCTTCACGTGTTCGTTCACTGGAGGACTGTGCCTTACGCACGGGATTACGATACCGTAACGTAGGCCTAAAGGCAACCCCTTATTTCGAAGCGGATTCTGGGCGAATGTTTGAATTGCATAGGCAAAACACCAATAAGACTGATGCAGAATTCGCCACTGAGTACTGTATAGACATGCCTGGCCACACTGTGCTACGTGCGACGCTGGGTGCCAACACTTTGTGCAGCAGACGATACGTGAATGCATCTGTTCAATTATTACATTAACTCTCCGCGAAGTGCGGTTTACTGTCAACTACAATGGATATTTAAAAAAAAATAAGAGTGCGCTTCCCAGATGACATAGAGTGAACCGTTCAGAATAGGTCAACCGCAACGTTGCGCTTGTAACGCCGCTCATTACGCTATATAAATATTCGACGTGGCCTTGACACAATTCGACGCTAAAGGCACAAACAAAGCATGTAATTACGTTATGCTTCGGTCTCCTTTTGACTTGACCTGTATACTTGGAGACAGATGGACACAGAACTGGTTCAGGCGTGCTGCCATAAAGCAATAACAACAACTAATCGCCCAGCGTTGACTCAATCGAGTCAATCCTCGCAGTATTCGCCGTTTGCGCGGCGGCTCTGGCTTTCTCATACCGACGCCGAAGTCGTAAGTTTGAATCCCGGTCGAGCTACCGGCGGAAGCTACCTAAAGCTGTAAGCTAATGCATGTTACGGAACTTCAGAACCCATCCGGAGCTTATACAGCGTTTCTCATTTTTGGATAAGTGGTTTGCAGATGTAAGATGTAATCGCCAGAGTTCTGTTAATGCGTTTATCGTTCAAGTGTCGTCCATACTCAGCTTTCTCTTTTTGCCTTGTTTTTCTGCCTCAGATAAACTCCTGGTGATAGCCACCCTATCAATGGTGAGTACTCTACAGTGATTCCTGGTGATATTAGGCAAAGTACTCGGTCACTATTTCTTGCACTAATTGTCACCCGAAATCAAAACACGAATCAGTGATGTGGTCTGACCTCGTGTTAACTTGTGGGCCATCTGCCGGACGTGAGAGCCGTACTGATGTCTGTGACACAGATGCATGCCTCGTCATTGCGTTGTTCCCCGGTGGGTCCATTTCCATTTTTGTTTATTGCGATGGCTAATAAAGAAGACGGTCAAGGCACGACCGCGCCGTCGTCGTCGTGCTGTCCTGGCATCGACGGTTTATGTACGGCCCGCGCTTGGAGGCTTTCATTCTGCAGTAACACGCGGTGGGTTTGTTTGCAAAAGCGTCGTTCCTGAGCAGCTGTGCGCGTATCACACAGAGTTACATACACTGATCTGAACGGTCAAGAATTCAATATAGTCTTTTCGCTGGGCGCCGATACCGTCGGTCTCATCTCGTGCACCATACAGGCGGCGACGCCCGTAACATCGCCGCCGGCGTTCATCCTCGCGCCAGCATTGTGATAAGCCTGGTTACCTGTCAGGGCGCTGTTTCTGCTGAGCCACGTCGCTTCCTTGTATTGTTAGAGCACCGTTCGAGTAGCTCGAAAACAACGCCAAACCTTGCTATCACACTCAACGCTTCACCTGCGGGCGAAACCGCCCATTTTTTGTATACGTATATCCACCCTTTCTTTATCAACCCCTATTTTTCACTGAAAATGTTCTCTTCGTCTTAATCTCTGCGCTACTTCTTGTTTTCTATGTACCTTTTTCTTTTTTCCTTCTTCTAGAGCTGGCAGGCGTTGTGTCTCCGCTGGTGGCTGTTGCCAGCTGGCTCCTTCTCTTCCGTCTCTCTGTGGTCGTTTTTACGTGTAGAAATATAATAACTATAATGCTGTTTTATGCTATGACGACTTTTCTGTGAAAGGCAAGCCGCTAAATTTAAGCACAATATTGACTGATAGATTGATATGTGGTGCCTAACATGGCGCACGGGCCAGAAATAGCCAAAGAGATACGCAATGTCGAAGGCTGTTCTCATCGCCGCCTTGTGCAACCGACAAAAACCAGCCGGAGGGAGCTTTGCGGCCGCAGTTGGCTGTCGACCTGAAAAACAGCAATTCGTTGTTGAGAAACGTGATGGCGTGCCGCGGCCCGGTGGACTAATGCCAAGATCCGCGTGGGCAGAGAGCCCGGTCTCTTCACAGAGGATGTGGGCCCGTCACGAGAAAGGCAAAACGGATAACTGTTTTCTCAAAAAGAGTTTACGCAATAGAAGACAGGAATAGGCTGCATCTAATGCACATCAGCATACTAAAACGCCGATGATAAAGCTGAACATGCATCGTTTTGTTTTTTTAAATTCCAGTCAGTTAAGCAATATACCGGATACTTACTCTTCTTTATCGCTGCCCACACCGACTACTTTCTTTTCTTCGCTTTGGCGCGCGTCCTAACGCATTTTAAGCAAATATTCGCTCGATGATTCAACCTTGCAGCATTTAGGGCAGGATGTTGTTCCACTAAGTGTTAAAAGCGTGTTAATAAGTACACTGAGTGTTCCTCTGAAGTGGTGTATAGAGTTCCTTACGCGCGTGTGGTAGCGTCTACATCGGACAGTCTGACCGGTGTGTAAGTATTAGGCTACGCGAACATGCCAATTCCGTAAAGGGAGTGGAGTCGTCGCATATTGCCAGCCACTGTCGTGACTGCGGCTGCGCGCCTTCTTTTGAGGAAAACTCAATCATCATGAAACACCACGATCAGCGCACACGTGAAATTGCCGAGGCATATAACATAGTAAAGAACAAGACCATGTGTAGAAGTCAGCCGTCGGTTTCCCTGTCAAACGAAGAGATCACGTTCATTCATTGCTCGTCAATATCTCATTATTTTTTACACATTACTTTCATGCCACATGTGCTGCCAAAGAACGGATAGCGTCCAGCTCGCCCGCTTTTCAATCCTTCAGCATAAAGCGTGCAGCCAATTTTATGTGTGCTTCATCCGCCCGCGTATGATAATAAGCCCCGCATAACTGTTTTCACAATGTCTACGAACTACTTTAGGCTTAGATGTTAATCTAACGTGCCAATGCATGACTTTGTTTTTTTTTTTTTCGCTTTACGAAAGAACATTGTTCAGTGCATTTTCTCTTTTTATCCTATAAGCGCACCCCATTGAAAGCAATGTACCATAATATATGAGTTTACATGTGGCGTTTTACGTCATAGTGTCCACGAGCGGGAATCTGGCAGCCGGAGGCAATAGCTGGTGTTGGGAACTCACACGCGATTAAATAAATAAATAAAGAGAGAGAGAAAGAGAGAGAGAGAACGGGCGTATCGACCTCTTGAATCTTGGCTACGCTGTCGCAAAGAATATAGGGTAAAAAACGTATTTTGTGAGCGCACACGGCAGGCTACTAATTCCTGCGGTACTTATTCTACTCGGATACTTGTTTCCCGACTTTTGTAATGCGATCGTCCGTTATTAACATCCAAACCAATAGACCAGCGTTAAACGATAACACAGGGCTACGTCTCTGCTTCGTCAAATTTTTGCTCGATCTCCGAATGCCAGTACAAGTAAACGTTAACGTTAGACACACGCTTAACTCTGCAGTTGAAGCGTCCGTAATGAGCCGCACTTAGACCACTTTCTCTTCCCCTTACCCGCTTCCATAAAAAGGCTTCGAGCCACCATTTAAATACACTCCCTCTACATTCTTGGTACATATATTTAGGTGCCACAGTTGCCGTAGCTTACTTATTCGAAGCTAGCGGCATTTTCTCACCTGTTGAGCAGCCGTTGACGGACCAGCCCTGGAAACAGCTGCTGCCAGCAGCTCGTGACCTTGCACATTTAGTCGCTTGAAGAAGGCAACAAACTGACGATCCAGTGAACCAGACAGGGGCGGGTCTTGTTGCTGATATGGGAAAAGAACGAGAGAACAATTCAATGCGAAACCGGCGATGAATCTTTGCATGTTAACTGTAGCGCCTAAGGCCAACACCTCCTCGACATAATTGAAAGCCAGCTGATTGCTCCGACGGTGACGTCACCACCGTAGTCGGACGCTTCTCGCAGTTGGCGATATTCTGCGGCGGATTTCTTCTTTGAGCCGCGAGTTCTTTTATTTTCTATGTGCACAGTCACCGCGTCTCCTCAGCGATGAGCCCCGGTGGAGACTATAGGCTAATGCTATAGGTGTAAAATGAACAGAAGTAGCTCTAAATCTAACTAATCGCGGAAGCGTGTTCTTTCGAGCGCAACTGCGCTAACAGGCGCAAAAATTAGAAAAGGTTTAGTTACCGTTGTCGGACAACGATAATTAAATGCAGGCTTTCTTATTTATTACTTGCGAAGAAATGACTCGAGGTCGTCTGAAAATAGGATGTCGGTGGGGTCTTGCGCCTGATGAACTTCTCAAAATGGCAAGCGCATTCTCGCGAATACAGGAAATTATTGTCCTGCGTGTAATCACCATTTATGATGCAGTCACGGCCATTTATCTCAAAGCAACATGGCTTACGATATATAGTACGACATGAGTTAATTTGTTTGTGCAAATTATACGCTGCAGTGAAATAGCGAAAAATGTGCCTTTGACGTCGTGGGGCACACGAACGTCTAATGTGTGTCTGCAGCAGCTGAGGATACTTTTCTTTATTTGCCCCAATGAAAGCTTATAGCATTCGTTGTTCTATAAGAAAAAAAAAACGTACATACATTCAGCTAAACTGAATAAAACTATGCATGATTTTCAGTAATCCGTAATACCGCATTTGACGCTCGACAAATAATGCATAGTTCTTGGCAGTGTCTTTTGGAACACTGCGCTCAGGCAATGGCCAGAAAGATGGAGCGAAGAGAAATGCCGCTTTTCCTTTTTTTTTTTTTTTTTAGAAACTTCCGAGAGAAACATTGTCGAGAAAAAAGGACGTGGGTGCGGCTGGCGGACAGCGGCACGATCTTTCCCCCCTTTTTTTTTTCTAATTGGTGCTTTACCTATCGAACAGTCGTTAGAAATAACCTCACCTACTTCTTCACAGCTCATCACTTCGTATTCTTTCCCCAATATTGCCCGTAACAAATTATGATGGCGGCTTTCTTCCTTCGGAAAGGAGAACAAGGGTAACTGCGACTCGTTGGGGTAGTTCAAGCGGAACCCTTGCATGGGCGAATACTTAAATGGCATGACCAGTGGCCTATCTCGCGCTTCACAAATCAGCAGCACAACCACACAGTGACCGCAACACCTAGCGCACACGCCGAGGTAGCACGACTTACCAGGATCACAAAAAGGACGCGCTCCCAGCCGGCGGCTGGTCGCCTATACTGCCGGCGGGCTGTACGAAAAGTGATGCGCGTGACGTCACGCGGAAAGCAAGCGGGCTTTTTTTTTTCATTTATATCTATAGGCTATTACTATAGGCAAAATTACTTTTGCGGACCTTCGAAAATACTTTAGTGCGTAGAAGAAGAAAACAAAAAGGGAAACAAGAATAGTATAGTTAGTGTATAATTTTGCTGCACTTTCACTGCGGAGTTATCTGCGCTTTCTGCGGTGCATTTTGTGTGCGCTGGTCTCTGGTGGCGTTCTTGTATGGATAAACAGTGTCTTGAAAGCTCAATGTTTGCACTTCATAACCTGTAATTTGTATGACGATGTCTGAATATGGAATGAGTTTTATCTCTTTGTATGCATGGATTTCAGTGAGTGCTGACTATAACTCATATATATTATATAATTTGCTGACTGCTACGTGAAGTTGCCAGTGCGGGGGCCTGCCGCCTTGTCAAGCTGCAATGCGACAGCTTTTTCTGTAGGCCTTCGGCATCGTGTTTTTCGGATGCAAATAAAGCTATTATTATTATTATTATTATTATTATTATTATTATTATTATTATTATTATTATTATTATTTTACGAAAGCATTTAGGTGCCGCCATCTTGGGCTGTTAACGCTGCTGTTTTCTGTCTTTGACGACGAAGTGTACGTCACTACAGTCGATTCGCAGCCATGAAAATAGTTGTATAAATGCGTTCAGCGTTTCATGACCATGTTACGTCACTTTACGTCTAATAAAACATAGAAATTGTTTGTGTATCAGCCCAAGATGGCGGCGCCCATGAAGCGACTATAATATCATCTATAGAAGGTGCTGCTAAAGCTTTGTTCACACCACCGTGGTTTCGTAGCGAGCGGAGGAAACAGCTTCTAGCAGCACATGCTGTGATGTCGCGTCAGCAAATTAAGCGCTCATCTTGAATATACTAGACGTGTACTGCTTCTGACCTGACCGAGCGCCGGCGTGCTAGAACCTACAGGAGCGCGTCCGTTCTCGCAACGCGCTTGGATATGAAGGCCCGCCGTGGTTGCTCAGTGGCTATGGTGTTAGGCTGCTGAGCACGAGGTCGCGGGATCGAATCCCGGCCACGGCGGCCGCATTTCGATGGGGGCGAAATGCGAAAACACCCGTGTACTTAGATTTAGGTGCACGTTAAGGAACCCCAGCTGGTCGAAATTTCCGGAGTCCCCCACTACGGCGTGCCTCATAATCAGAAAGTGGTTTTGGCACGTAACACCCCATAATTTAATTTTGGATATGAACAGCGCTCGATTGGCTGAACGCATAGGATTAAAACAAACGTCGATACAGGCGCGCATCTGTTATCGCTCAAAATGGCGAGCCGTTTTGGTGGCCTCCGGACCGGACGTCGTCAGCACGCTTTAGTTGTGCAATTAAAATGGCCGTAGCTGTGTCTATGGCCGTACTGTGCAGCGCTGGTTCCCCGTTGTTTAAGGAACGGGTGAACAAGGAATGAAAGCTCATCGAACGAACGAGCGAAATGCGAGTAACTCGTGCGGCATGTATGTTTACAGAGGAACAAAAGGAAAACCCAGGATGAAGCAACTGAACGGAAAAATTTGCAATTCGCACGAACGCTTACGCAAAGCAAGTGCACATACGCGCTACATGACGACAGCCGACGGCCATCTGTATACCTACAGTCATCCAGGTGTCTCCAGCAGCGCCTGGGGCGCTACTGTACTAACAGTGTAAATCCACGCGCTGACCGTAATTTTAATAGTTCCCTCTGGTTCTAGAGAACTTACGTTTTGTAGCTACGGCCACCGAGATCCGGCGCCGCGCGCCACCAGATCTCGGAGGCTTTGCTGTAGCCGATCAGGCCAGGCACCCCGCGTCACGTGACGCTCCCGCTTGGATACGCAGGTGGCATGCGTGGCGCTGGGCGACATGATGCGCAAAAGCATCGTGTTCGACGCCAGCACGCCCAAGGTGTTCTACTGCCCGCAAGAGAAGCCGCGCGCCCTGGACAAGATGATCGTCAAGGCGAGGCCCGTCGAGAAGCTGTGCGAGTTCGAGGGCAAGGGCCTGCCCAAGGGCTACAAGTCCGACTGCTACAACGACGTCGACGAGTCCGAGTACGCATGCGCCGAGAAGCAGCGCATTCTGGTGAGCGTCCCTTTGTCGCTGCTTGCGGCACGGCCGAATCGAGGCAGTGCATCTTGCAGGAGCTATATGTCCCGTTTCTGGGTGTCACGTTCAGTTGGCGACACGTATATATTAGGCCGCCACGCGGAAGATGAGAAGACAGTGAACAACGAAACCGTTTGTCCGAACGGAAGTTGTAGGGCACTGAATTGAAATACGACTGTAGAGTTTAAACAAGTCGGCCACTGCATTAATTGCGAGCACGTTCGGTGTTCGCTGGGAAAAGAGAAAAAGAAAGAAAGACCGGCTACTGATCAGACCCCGTAAGACGTTATCGCGTTCCACAAGTAAGGAGGCGGAAATTCGAGAACTTGCTATACATGCACCTCACGCAGTCTAGAGACTCTTCCGAAACTAGCGATACCAAAAGAAAAAGGGGAGGGGGATAAAGAGTACATCTTGCAGAAGCAGGAGCGAGACGACCGCGATAACGCGGCCGGAAATAGAAATATAGCAGGCTGTTTACAAACAAGGGGCACCCGAAGGCTTCCGTCTAAATACAGCTCGCTAAATTTGGCAGACGAGAGAGATGAAATGTCGCGGCAGTATGCCATTAGGAGACGCCTTATGGCAACGCTGGCGAAAAACTGAGCCAGCTTTTCTTATCTAATCTCGGCGTAATCTTCGCGTAAAGAACATACGAATTGGCACGTACCTGGGTCAAGGTGTGAGGCACATTGTTCTTTATTATTCTTTTAGCAAACCGGAAACAATTTACTTCGGAATAGAAACGCAACACTTTCCTGTTTTTTTTTTTTTAATTTCCATAATGTCTACTGCGAAAGAAATATTACAGGCAGTTTACTTGGGCCGCTGGCACACGGCCGACACACGAACCTGTACGGTTCTTATAAGAGAAACTAGAATGTATATAGTTCGGCTATTTCCCAATAATAGTTAACATCAGAAACTAATTCCCAAGGTCAGCTGCAGGTGAAGCTAAAACGATTCGTTTTGACTATGGCCGAAGTAACTCCTCCACCGTACATCTGGTCAACGAACTTCATGGCCTCAACTGCATGGGATCACGAAGGCAGGACTAAATTTCCATATATTGACACTGACGTGAACAATCTAAGGAGGTAGTTTGAAATTCTGACTGCAGATAAACACGCGATGCTAGCGGGTTTAAACGCCCGCTTATTACCTTTTCTGACGCACGTTTTCTTTGGTGTCCCTCGCAACGTACGCGATATCGCTTCAGGAAATCAAAATAAACAAACTTTAGTACAAGCATGTACGTTTCGAAAACGTGGTGCGCATTTCAGTGCAAGTCATACAGTGACAAAGTTGCTACATGTTGTCGTTGTTATTGTTACCTGAACATATGACTAGCAACCTCTGAACCGCCGGTCCGCCTTATCTTCCGCAGCTGTCCTTTAAAATTTTGCCAAAGTCAGTTTAGTTTCCTGAAGTCGTGTTGCACAGTTGGATTTATTCGCCCTCGTTGTTGGACGATGCCAGTTGTGACTGTGTCCTGTCTCGTTCCTGTACTCTCTACACTGCTTTTGTGCTACCATTTTCTAAAATCTGAAGTTCGACACAATTTTTTTTTTGTAAGCATGACGCATCCACTGACCAAGTCATAGATGAGGACAACCTTGCGGAGGCCCGACATTTTCTTTCATCACTTGTGTTCTTTTTTTGTTTCATTTTATAACGCGCATTCACTAAAAATAACATGGACTGCTGCTACAACTATTACTCCATGAGGCGTTGAAGACGACGTCCATAAATACCATATATTGATGTACGCGCAAATAGACTGACTCACTTTTACAAGATACTCATTTCATTTCACGTTATCTTGATTAAAAAAATAATAATAGCAATTGTTTCACCGCCCGATTCATGGCTGATCCCCCAGAGGGGGTTGTGATATTTCGCTAAGGAATAAGTACAAGGCCGATTAAGATGGCCTTCCGTTCCTTACACGAGACAGAATGAAGTACAAAATTGGCGTACAGTTGCGGGCTACGTCAAGTTTTGCTATTCGAAGGACGCCATCTTCAACGTCTCACGTGGTTAAGGAGAACAAGTATCTCGAAACGTCTTAATCTGTGACATTGTCAGTAGCTGTAAGCCTACACCTTTTTTTTTTTTTGTATAGGAGGGATAGACGGATAAAAAATTTGTATCAGGGTGGGGTATCTTCCGCGTAGGGCTGAGGCATCAGGGCGCCATCGGCTCCATCAGCAGGCACTCCGCGCGTCCGCTGGATCAACCGTCACCGCTCCTGCGGTTCCCAGCTGGTCAGCGCAGTCTCCCAGAGGGAAATTGAGGGTGAAGGCATTGGGGGTAGCCCTCGCGGTGCAAGCATTCCGATGTGCGGTGATATGCTGTGGGCTTTGCTCCAAGAAGGGTTAAGAGACAGGGGAATGAATTACTCTGTAGTTGTCGCCACGCGACGGCTTCTTCTCGGTATAGGACACTACTCTTGTTCTAGATGTGGCATCAGCCAGCTCAACAAGAAGTTCGCAAAGCGTCAGCTTTCTCGGATGTCACGGGATGTCGCTAGAGCGCGATTCTTGTTCTCGTTCGCAGCTCCGGATCAACCCTCCCAACGAAACGGACACGACCACCACGGAGCCAGCGACTACGGCTAAGCCTTCCAAGAAGAGCAAGTCCTTCAAGGTCCCCAAGAACTGAGCGCCGTCAAAACCGGGTGCCAAATGGAACCGGCGAAACGCTTCAATGGCAGCTATTTTGAATATGTTGAGAGCGTTTTATGGACTGTTTTCAGTGCGGGAGACGCTGAAAATAACCAATTTGTTCTTATTTTTTTATTAATATACATTATGCTCACTGTGCTTGTTGACGAGCAATTCTCTTTTTCACAACACATTGAGGTGACGCTGTTGTGCAGACAGCTTTCCGCAGACAGCTGAGTCCGCAGACAGCTTGGAGAATCAATAATCATTGGCACTCGCCAGACCAGGTCACGGTGTTCTTACTTGGCCAAAATGTCAGCGCCCATCAAGTTCAGTAGGTAATGCAAAAACTTGCATAAGCCTAGTAGGTCGTTTCGCAGGGCTGGAAATAAACGCGCCTACAGGGAAGTGTGGGAACAAACAACGTTTATAATTTCCAGTGTAACTAAGTGGGTCCTAGTACGGAAGTCTTCGGAAAACTGCGAGGGCTGCACACAATGGTTCGACACAAGGACGCCAGGACTTACCGTTCGAATCAGAGCAGTTCGGAATGAAATAGCAATTTCACAATAAAAAGAAAAGCTTTTTGTAAACGTCTCCTGTCTCGTTTTTTTTTTTCGTATAACTTCAAGTACCTCACTCTTTTCTGCAAAGCTTACGATGAGAAGCGGCTTAAATGTACAAAAAAAAAAAAAGACATACGATTCAAGGCAATGTTGGAGTCTAAATAAGTCCAATCTTCTTTGAGTTACGGAGGTAGCAGCGGCCGCGGATGACGCGCTCACAGCCTCGTCGACTGTAGTAAACACGTAGCAATGAGGATGAAGAGAGAGAGGAATATGTAGAATGAAACGCAAGGAGATTGCAATAATTAGAACACCGAGGAGAATACATCTCCTATTTTTTTCTCCTAAACCATTTTTAAATTATTTTTTCCAAACTGCCCAGTCCTTCACCGATCCCCCACGGTGGGTATACAGAGGATCATCATCACCATTAACCACTGTCGCGCCCTCAGAGGCAATAAAGGAAGCTTCAATTAAAAAAAAAAAAAAAACGTGAAACCATGGTCACTTAAAGGCCAGCCTTAAATGCGACCCGAAACAGCGGAAACAGCCGGCCAGGCACCAAAGACATGAGCCAACACCTCCTATATACTTATAGGAGGTGCTGCGAGAGCACGACCACAACTCTGACGACGACAACCCGGAAGACAAGACAGCTTGGCACGTCGCTGACCGAGGATCGGATCCTGGGTGGGCACGCATAGTTTGATTACATCAGCGTGTTTCAACGAACTCTTTCAAACATTTTTTTTTAATTGACTGTGGCAGATGGCACAATTCTAATCTATGAGCCGGTCTACTTGAAGAGGCGGACATTACTTGCAAGAAATATGAAATGCATATTCGACTAATTAACAAGAATACACTAATAAAGTTTTTAACTAATTGTCTTAGTACGCACATTACAATTTGTAAATTCTAGCGGGTGAGCTGTAAGGCATATACACTTGAAAAGGGTTGCGTGATGACGCCATTTACGAGATATGCACCGTCAAACATGCGGTAAAAATGCACTGTCGTTCCACACACTTTTTTAACAAAACTTCGTTTTATGCGTTGAAGCATAAAAGTAACCGGAATGATGATGATGAATCAACATTTATTGGGCCCGAATTAAATAGGTGGTGCACGCAGGCACCAGACGGGGCGGTTCTCTAGTTACGGAACCCATATGTTCCCAGCAGCTCCTGGCCCCTGTCCGTCAGTGCGAGCTGAGAGTGAGAGTGAGAGTAGGGCGGGGCTGGATAAGGTCTGCCGAACGCCCATGCATTTCTCCGCAAAGTTCGGGAATCAACATCTCGAAACTGGCGCCATCTCGATAATTCGTTCCAAGTGGATCCACCTTGCGAACTCCCCGGCTAGAATTTGTAAATTACAATATGTGTTACATGGTGATCAGTTAAAAACGCAATTAGTAAATATTTGTTAATTAGTCGATTATGCATTTGCATTTTTTGTACAGGTAATACACCCGGTATATACAAAAACAATTGCGCTGTTGGTTTTAACGATAATACGGTCTTTCTCGATAGTGGTAGTGGTGGCGACAATAATGATCTATCTGATAGCATGTCTCCGAGTCCACCCCTCCGGCAAATCGTCCAGGTGAGCTACTGCTATCGAAGTGCGAGCGACCATTGCTCTACACGCAGCGATGTCGCAGCAATTACTCGCTCTGCACAAAAAAAAGAAAGAAAAACGTGACCAACACCTAGTGTTTTATATAACTTTCCTCCTGCCATATTTCGTCGACGCGATCACAAGAACAATACCATCATTTATTTTCTTTTATGCTCTTCCTTTACCGCCGTCCCATACCTTGCAGAAGAGCATGCAGGCGAACATTAACGGCCAGCTAGGTCGATTTCGTGCCATGGCGGCTGCGCACCGATGCAGGGCAAGATGAAGGAAAGCTCATGCAACGGAAAGCTCATGCAAGAAAGCTCATGCAGGAAAGCTCATGCAGGAAAGCTCATGCAACGGAAAGCTCATGCAACGGAAAGCTCATGCAACGGAAAGCTCGTGCGCGTTTAAAAATCACAGGCGGTAAACGTTTTCCGATGCCTTCCGCTACAGCTCCTCTCGTGTAGCCCGCACGTTGCCTTGGGAAGCTATTTTAACCCCATTAAGGGTCACCATATCTGTGTTGTCTTTGGGAACAGTGGCTCGTGTCCTTTGTAGGTCAAGGGAATGGCGACGTGCCCTCCCTCGAAACCACTTGTTCGTCTTGCCAGAACGTCTTGTTTAAAAAGATTTAGTTGTCTGGTGCACGTGTGGTTATAAGAAAAATGCAGAGCCATATACCGAAGTGCAATGTTCATCCTGTGCGCCGCATTCAATGACTTGTATTTCTTACTCGCAGTGGTGGTGTCGTGACTTGGGCGTTGCGCTGCTAAGGCAGCGGACGCGGGATCGAATCCCGGCCGTGGAGGCGGGGCGAAATTTTCGATATGGGGCGAAATGCAAAAACGCCCATGTACCATGCATTCATAGGCGCACATTAAAGAACCCCAGGTGGTCCAAGGTAATCCGAAGTCCCCACTACGGCGCACCTCATAATCGCATCTTCACACCTGCGCATGTGCGGTTATAAGGAAAATACAGGGTCATTAAATGCTATCGCATCCAATGACTCGTATTTTCTTATGTAACTCGAGTGGAACAGTTCTCACGCTTCATGTGCAACGACACAAGTTAATGCTAACTTGTTTCATTGCACTACGATTTCCTAGGGCTCCTTAGTGACGAACACGCAGCAAAATTTGCAGCAACACAACAAAGAATAAGTCGTTTGAGAGACAAGGCTGTGGCCGGCATCTGAAAAAAAAAATTTATGTAACAGAACACTTTGTCGACACGGCACTTTTTGTTGATGTCCAGGCACAATGGGGTCCCAGAGTACAGAAAACAAAACTTCTTCGGAGATTTCGCGTCGAATCCAGGTTTTGTTTTTTCTCATGCGTCTGTCGGCGGTTCGGATGCGGACGAACGAGGCGCTCGTGGCGTTCACGACGCGTGCCACAGCTGGCAGCGATGCGCGGGGTTCATGGCGCGAGTCGAAGGGCACCGGAAGGCGGCGTGGAACTCGGGGCTGTTCTTCAGTGCGGTGTTCACCCTGTGCACCGGCGAAGGGAAGCTCGTTTGAAAGGAGGCAAGAACAACGTTTCTCGTTGCCGTCGTTGTTCTTGCTGTTATCCACGCTATATCGCCGATCTATGTCTTTGGACAACACCGTCACACACAAAAACGCAAAGTAGGCAAACACGGTAACGGTATACTGACTGTTCAGAGCCAGCTGGTCGTGTACTGCTCAAAGCGACTTTAGCGTTACAAGACACTTTAGCGACACTTGACCTAAGGTAATTATTTTAGCCGCTAATACATGGGCATGATGGAGCAGCGAGAGTAACACACCTTACGAGTAAACCTTGCAACTTCGCCTTGCTTTAATTTGTGCCTAACATATATTGTTTCAATACATATATTGCCCGAGTCTCGTTTCATTAAAAGGGCATCAGTGAAGACAATGCCCAAAGCCAAGACGAGTCGTCATAACCAATCTTCCCGTGATTCTCGTGCTCGTTTATATATAATTGCGAAAACCCGCACACACATGCACACGCTGGCACCGCATTTTCCGCTAGGTAAACTATGATATAAAATTAAGATATAGAGAGAATCCATTCAAAGGTTCGGCTAAAAGCTCCTAGGTAATCCCTCGTCGTTCGTGAGTGATTACTGTTCAAGAACACGCATGTATGCCTCGCTGGAAGAGACTGCGCTGAGAATTAAACAGAATACGTGCCTGTCACGGTTTGTCACCTCGCTATGCTGGGAAGGCTTCGCAGGCGGAGAGCTCCCGCAGTAGCTCTGAAGAAAGAAATGAAATCGTTGAATTAGACGGGAAACTAATATTTGAGCCACATAGCGGCAAAATTGGAATGCATATAACTTGTGTTGCCACCGACACCAGCATCTATTCGTGTTTTATCCAGCGACTATACGAGGTAATCATTTTAAGAGTATTACGGGTATTTTTAAAAATCACCTCTTGCAGACGACATAATTCTAGTCCTTGAGCTGGGTTATCGAGACAGGAGGACATTGCTTGCACAATAAATCCAAACGCATAATGAACTAATTAACAAATATTTACTATTTAACGTCTCAGTTATGTGTCTTACGGAACACATTGCAATTTACAATTTCTAGCCGGTGAGGTTGCAAGAGGTATCCACTTCGAATGAATTTTCGGAATCGCAGCAGTTTGGAAATATGCACCATCAAACTCGCCGTAAAAATGCACTGTTGTCCCACTTTTTGAACAATACGCTCGTTTATGCGTTGAAGCACAATAGTAACTGGAATGCCCATGTATTTCGTGCCACACTCGCACTCAGTGTGAGTGTGGCAACCCCCCCCCCCCCTACACACACACACGCACTCAGTTTTTTTTTTTTTTTTGTGTGTGTGTGTGTGCGTGTCTCATGCATTAGCAGGTTGTGTGTTCGCGCCACAAAGCCAAGTAATGTGAGCGAAAGACGTGCTCATCTGTCGACGTCATTTACCTAAAAGGGTGCGGTGGCGAGGAGAAGCGGTGGAGGTTTTTCTCCTGGCCTCTGAGATCGCAGAGGCGCACCTTATTGCGATCTCACAGGCCACAGTTTCCTTCAGCTCATTGCACCCATCTCTTCCCTCGCAGAGCCTTTGATCGCAGCTGCATCTCACAAGCGCGCGCAACGCAACTCCGGCATCACTCACCGATGCGTAGGAAACGAAGAAGAACTGGTCGACATTAATGTTGAAGGTTTTCTCGAAGCTCTTGCCATCGATGTTCTTCTGGTTGACAAAGTACTTGTAGATCTGTCGCAAGAGAACATTGGGGCTTTATACAACGTACTCCAAACCGCAATTATTTTCGAAGCATGGAAACGGCAAAGAAATTAACTATTTTTTTCGTGTAGGTTGAAGAATTGAGCCATTAGGCCTAGAATTGTGGGGTCGAATTCACAACGATTTACGTGCGACAGTGCGCTTTGCCACTAGCCGACGGCCTTCGGGATTGGCTGGAGTTTTCTCTTACGAACAATTCTATAACGTAAGATACTTTTACGAATATGGACTCCGGCCTGCTGTGTAATAGCCGCACTGCGAAGTGCGCAGTGGACCACAGAATTCTAGGATCGACGAGTTACCTACTCGACAAAATTTTTCCAGTGGTATAGTCACCCCCCCCCCCCCCCCCTCCCATCTCGCGGAAGTGCTCGCACTGAATTACCTTGAAGCTTGGGCTGATTGCAGCGGCGTCTGCCACCACTGAAAGAAGCTCCTGCGTGTTGCAAAAAAAAAAAAAAAAAAAAAAAACCATCAAATTCAAGCGCCAATCACTTGCCAGTCATGTGCGACGTATTAACCCCTTAGACACTGTACTGTTCATATCCCTCCTGCATTGTTTTAAATATTCATTTTTCTTACCTCCAAGCTACGGAGCGACTGAACAGCATCGACGGCGCACTATGCAGCTCATCAAATGATGCGTTTGTAAAGATCTATACCTAGCCATATTTATGTGCGAGTATCGCTGTGTTTCTGTTTTGTTGCTTTAATATTTCTTTCAGTTATCTAACCCTGTAACCTGAATTTTTAATAAACGTATACTTTGACAATGGTAGCCCTATGCCTACATTCTGCGTAAAAGTTGCTCTTGTTGCTATTTCGTTGTAGCACTTATTTCAGTTATTTAACCTTGTACGTGATATTTCCTATGCACCACCTCCTGCCATGTCATAAAAAAAAAAGATGCCTGCAGTATGTGTAAATAGATAAACATCACTTGGAAGCACTCAGACACCACTACGAAATGACCAGTCGAAGGTGCCATTACACCGCGAAACCAGTGAGCAAGACGCGTCACTGCGGACGATTATTACGATAACGATAGGATACCGTCTTCGAGGCGTTCTGGCTGGCGGTCTCGGAGAGCTGCTTGGTGAAACACTGGCGCACGTTCTTGAAGTGCTTCTTGGTGGCGTCTGACCACGTGGGCTGCGAGTAAGGACTCGCATGGTCGCCGGCCCCTGTCGGCGTGGGAGAGCGGGCGTGCAGTGTAAAAGAATAGTTCAAAAACTTAAAACGTATGGACTGCGCCTCGACATTACGTCACATTGAGGGGAATGCGACAGCAGCACGCGCGCTCTGCTTCGTTCATTTGCAGAAACTACGGCTAACTCCCGTCGGCCAGATTCACTGTACTTTTTTTCAGTCGTCCAGCAATGGCTGTCGGCGTCGCTCTATTCCATATTTGTAAATGGCTGCCTTCTCTTACCTCTCTGCTATCCCCTCTCTGCCTGCCACTTTACTGCGTTGTCCTCGTCCCATTACTTCTTTCACCGGAGCAAATAACACAACCATGCACTGTAACGATTCTGCCAACGCTGCCAGCTTACCTCATAATAAATAAATAAATAAATAAATAAATAAATAACGTAAACAGGAACTCGACACACAACTTCTGTCGACATAAATAAATAAATAACGTAAACAGGAACTCGACACACAACTTCTGTCGACGCTTTCTTAACAAATAGATGGCTCAGATGTTAAAAAAAGTTGCGGTTTCTCCCGAAACGCGTAGCATCGATTGCTATAGCAAATTCGTATACACAGCTATACCAAATAAGGATAATCGTTTTATCGGCCGTATAAACTTGTAAACATGGGCATACCAGCTAAATTAACAAGCATGGTGTCAAGCGCACACAGGCAAACAAACACATCTCACTCGATGACCGCGAAAACTCACTGTCAAAACGCTGGAGTGCGGAAGCGCGGCTGCAGCAGCGAGCGAATCGACCTTCGTGCTGCGTCTCGCTTCCAACCCCGAACTAGGCCGCAAAAACACTGTCCACGTAGCAGATGGCTGTCAAGATACAGTGGCCAGGGCGGGCGCGCGCAACCGCCCGGGCCGCCCGGAGCCGAAAGCGCCCCCTCCTCCCTACCCTCCCCCTCGGAAACCTGAACGCGACCGAAGACTTGGCGCTTCCTCTCCGCTTTCCTCTCTTGCGTGCGCGAGATTGAGCCGCGATTGCCGGCTCACCCTCACACGCTGTCACTCGCACATGCAACATACGGCGCGCGGCGATGATTTTATCGCTCTTGGACTTTATGCAGAACATCACGGCGACGGCGACAGCAGAAATGCGCTTGGGGTGTCCATATAATTGGTATCGCAATAAAATGCCACGAAATTCGTGTAGTCAGACTGACGTCACTGATACCTCAATATAGGGCGCGAAATTCGAAGGTAAGCTTGGTTTTCATCTTTTTTTGCAACAATGAAATGAAAAAAAAAAGGTTTTGAAAATTAATATACCGATCTAATATGATTCAACTTTTCTTTTTCAATGCTCCTTTTAGGTAAACTTCAGGTGGATTAGCTAGATAAACCATTCAATCAGAACATGTCCATACCTTCTCGCAGAAGCTGAGCCACCAAGCAACGAGAGATCTTGGGCAGAGTGTCCGGCATGTGCATCATGCTACAACATGGAAAGGAATTTAACACCTTTGTTGCATTAAAGAAATACAGCAGGTAAATCATCACAAGCTACGCTGCACAATGTAAAGGTACGCACAGGAAGTTGTCGTGAGACGGATACGAGACGTTCCAGAAGGACACCGGAGCATCTGCGAAAGCAAAACATTGTCGTCCATTAGATATAAAATTAAGGAGGTTAAACAATTTTTTTTTTTTTTTTTGAGTGGGAGCTACCGCAGCTTCTTATCACCAGTGGTGAAGACAGCGCTTTCCGCTACTTCACCTCAGAAATACAGCACAGCCGGCTGGAGTCCACTCACCGATCAAGTAATTTAGCTTTGTTAACGTAATAAGTGCTAAGCTAATTAGAAAACAGCTGGTTTTTCCCGGTGAAAGTATACCTTGGGCTGAGTATCGACATGATTTCTCATAAAATTTGTCAAGACGTTCAGGCTTCATCCTGAAACCGTTAATACAAACATACACATCGGGAAAGTATCGGCATGGCAAAATTAACCATTTTAAATGTTCATTGAATGAAAGCAATTAGCTCCTTTTTCTTCACTGCAAGCTAATGTCCAAGATGGTGGCGGTGCGGCTTCACTTTCGGCACGTAATTAGGAGACCAGAATTTATAACCTCCTTTGCTGAGTAACGAAGCGTCTGTACGTGAACTCACAGATGTTTGTTCCTTGGACGTCAGCGGAACACTCCGGGTCAAGGATGGTACCCAGCCACCTGGAAGTCAAGGAAGCTTTGTGAACCATCAACTCGACGAAGGAAATGCTCTATTCTGCATTTATCCTGACCCTGCACAACCTTACTGCATCACCTATATTTCAGCTACACAAATTTATGCTAAGGGTTAAAACAGATAAGCAGAGATAAACAGATGTAAATTGAACAAGATGCCGTTTTGTAACTCCAGGAATTGTGCGCCGCCACTGTCTAGTGCAAAACAGTTCGCACTACCATTAATATAATGGTGAGGTTTCATAAAGGTGACTTCAGTTTTTACAGAATACAAATTGCAGTACTACGAGACCATGTTAAAAGAAAGTTACCATAACAAAATAAGTTAGACAATGATGTAGATCATGAATTTAGGATTAAATTGCTCCTGTTTTTCCTACAATAGACTAACTGCTCAACAACATGTTCTTATTTCTTCATTTTGGACTAAATATTAAAGTACGAACGCTCTAGCTGCAATATTTGTTTATTATATGACTAATATTTCCTCCACCCCTCGCCCTCCTCTTATTGTTCTTGTACCTGCTTCTTTGCCAGTCCCTCGTTGTAGGTATGTGCTAATGTCTGCTACGATCACCGTTGCCATGGTGGCCCGGCCTTACCTTTCGTCGATGTGAGCTGCTTCTGTTTTCAACGTGTTCTCGAAGAGCGCCTTCCGAATGGTCGCGTACGAACGGAGACCCTCGTTTTCGGTCACCATCGGTACCTGATCGAAGGAAAACGGACGCCATTTGCTTAGCGCCAAAGTCGCCCCCCCCCCCCCCCCCCTCTTTAATGTTCCGCAAAGCGCAATGTCCCGTGGATCCAACAAGCTGACATCAGTGCACTCCGTGAGTCGTAATCACCGCTACAAACCGTGCCTTTAATCACGTCGGCGTTTCTCTAACTGGAGGCATGGCCGCATTCGAAACGCCTCCAAATTTAAAATCATCAGCGTGATAAAAGCGTTTACTGTAAACGTGCCCTATTGAGCCAACTGGCCCAAGAATGCAGGAAACACTAATAAGTTTAGATAGCTATATGTTGAAACAATGACACGATGACAAATACTAGTAAAAAACACATGAATGTGCAGACTACATACTTACTAAGCTTCACGCTGATTAAAACACACTTATACCTTTGCGTCTGTAGTCATCAGGCAAACTTCTATAAGAGGTGTCACCTATAGCGGCGCCTAGATCATATTCATTTTAATATGGCATGGTCTTTATTAGCGCATCGCCATCCAGTGCACGCGTTCGCTCTGGTATACAACGCAGTGCATAGCAAGGTCACGCACTACGGCAAAACAACATTCTCGTACGATATTTATCAGGGCGCCGCTTAATGGGGGAAATGTAGTGGCGAAGATAACAGAAAGACAGATTTTTTACACAGCTATAGTTTCATTTTCAAACATTGTACTTGCGCCATACAGGTGACATTCTACGAGTTAACACGTTTGGGACATCAGTAACAGCTATGAAAAAAAAAAACTTAACATTATGAACTGGGCTACATCGTCATCGGGGACAGACACGGCATTGGGACATGAATTCCAGTTAAGCAATTGCGAAGTAAGACTAAATACGGAACAAATAAAATCGTATTATGGAACATGGTTTAACGGTGCAAATCTAGACGGAACACAGCGAGATACGTGTGGCAAATGCCGAACCTCAACCGTTCTTGTCTTGCACAACGACACAGACGCAGCAGTTTCTGCGCGGTGGTAACAGAAAAATAAAACAGTGACGCTGCGCACATTAGGACATTCACACACTTCACGCATGCAAACTAGAGATAAATTTGTACAGGGAAGTATCTCTTCCTTTTTTTCTTTTGTGACAGGATGATGGATGCCTTCCTGAAGCAAAATTTAGCTGTGCAAACGGCAGTGCAAATACCGTTGAAAGGAGGACATATTGATACTATATACGTATATAGAGCCAAACTACCACCCACATATCTGGCAAAAAGAACGACCGCGTTGAACCGTCATAACATGACGTCTTGGTTCCTATAATAACCTCAGCCATGCCGCATTTGCCTCTTCGAATCTTCGAATAGTGAAAATTTTCGAATCGAACGGGATACGAATATTCGATAGAAACGAACTCCGGATATCGAATCGAATACGAAATTCTCGTTTCTAAACAAAATGAAATGTAAAGCGCGCGTGCAGTCCCTTTGGTTAAGGGAAAAAAAAAAATAATCTCAATCATTCGACGAATCCATGTAATGTCATTCGCAATTATGGGCGTCCAGCCAACCGAGAAGCTCCGAAATGAGGAGCGACCGTATTCATTTATTTGGTGCACCGGGAAAATTAACGCAATGAGACAGACGAACAGCACGCCATCAGCTGCACGTAGAGTGTTGCGTTTGATCAATACACCTACACACATCTTAAAGGGGATCAAACATGCTGACACAGGCCAAATAATACAGTGCTACCTAAAAATGAGGCATATTATCGATTACTGAATTACTGATTAGAAGTGATCAGCCCAATGTGTTTGCTCAAGAACCGGTGCCTCTACGCAAGAACCGCGGCTTTTCTGCGGCAGACTCATTCGGGATAGTTCGTCGACAATCGGTGTTCATCAAACCCTGGGTCTCCAATAGGTGTTGCCGCTGTCGTAGCTGTTGTTGCTCAAACAAAAATAAATATTGAAACAGAAAATAATTATCCAACAATTTAGAACAGCGAATCCTCGAATCAAGTACCGAGTCGAACAGAAAAGGTTATTCGAATCGTATTCGAATTTTCGTATGTCCGCCGCCACGCCCCTACGTTTATGTCCCAACACGAGCAGTGATAATTTTAAGTGAACGCTCGGAATAGCTTACGTTAACTTCAGTTTTTCATTTGCAATTAAAATCTTCGCAAATGATATGGCTCCCCTATGAATTTAGCTAAATTGAAAGGACCTATAGAAACTAGCCAGTCACTCATCTGTAAGTTCATTTGGATAATAATAAGCGCTCATTTTCACGAGGACATAATTGTTATTCCGTCTCATTAACTGTTTCCAGTGATTTTAGAAAAACCGGTGATTCATTTCAGCGCAGCTTTATAGAGACAGTATTAATTGTCAAGAACAGCGCACAAACTTGTTATCAACCAACGCACTCACGTTTTCGTGTTGGGCGAAAACCTTGAACTTGTCCGATATCCAGCCAGGATGGAAGGTTCTTAAGTGGCTACTCAGCACCTAGAGTACAAAGCAGCGGGAAGGAAAACATCACACAGTTTCAGCCCTGTTCAGATTTCCTTGGGTCAAACATTTTGTCCCTTACCTTCTTTGAGACCTTCGTCTTCGTCGCGTCATCCATCCAGCTTATTTTCTTCACTAAGGACGAGACAGCGTCTTTTGTGGCTCCGGTGACGTTTGCAGCCTGATCAAAGAAGGGATAAACAACCCTCTAAATCAGACTCGCCGCGGATAACTAGTCATTCTTATTCTGACGTCATCCGTAATCGTAAATCGATTAGGCAACAATTAAAAGGAAGAAAAAAGGTCAATAGTGAATAAAAATGTACTATCTTAGGCCAAATTTAGAAGTTATTCTATATAATCACGACCTAAGCTGGCTTTCGGCCTATACTATAGCCCATAGACGCTCCTAAAACAAGGACAAGTTTGGACACTTCATTCCAGCACGTACGGCATTTACAGCAGCATTACAGCAAATCTGGTATCAGCAGAAGCTATGAATCTCCCCAATGAAAGTTAGTTATTTCTATAACACAAATTTAAACCTCTAATGTCAAATTGCTACAGTACTGTAATACCCGAACCTGTAACAAATTATAATACGTAATGCCAGATTTTTTATGACATTGCCGTGACGACGTCGTCCTTTTGGGCGACGCATCGCTAGTGACGGACGTATGATAAAACGTGTAATAATAATCACGTATTAGCTAATTAATTCACTACTACTCAGTGCCTAAGATTGAATAATTTACTTTTAGGTCACGTGTTTTAACCGCGGATCCACCGTCTCGCAATTACCATCGCAGCTGAACGAGCTTCTTCGCTTCTGGAGGTTCAGCCAGTACTACTGAACTGTGCAGGGGCGGGAATTCAGCATACGGTTCCAGGTACTTTAACTCAAGATTGATAAAGTCGGCAAAAGCAGTTATTGGAAAACAGCAGTGTAAAGTTTTGACGTACGATAGGAACACGAAAATGAACGAGAAAGCGGTCCTAAAGGACTTGTTTACCTGGTGATTTCATAAAATAAACCAGACTTTAGATGCACTTTCCCGTCCGTGTTCGCGCCCCTACCATGCGACCCGTAAATCCTTGTCTCCCCAACAAACGTTATTTCAACCAGCCCCAACGCGAGCCTACAAAGTAAATGAAGCGCGCGAGCGGCACGGACCTTGAAGTCGTGCAGTCCCTGCCTGAAGGCGTTGAATCCGGCGTAGAGGGTCATGACCGGGAGCGACTCGGCGACCGCGCTCAGGCAGATCTCCTTGCGCAGCGCCGGCGACCTGCCCAGCGCGCTCAGCGACTGCAGCTTGGAAGGCAGGAAAGGCGACGCTACCACCACCTCCCGGAATCCCAAGTAGTTGAGCACGATGTGCCTGCGAGATCACGCGACGGGTACAGTGCACACGCGAATAATGAGATGGGCCTCCCCGCACACTCTGTACTAGGTAGTCTAGTCGTCAAAGACTATAGCTGACGTGCTATAACGAAAGATCCACCAAATATAGCCCGACCAGATGTTTTTGTCATTTAGACGGAAGCAGCCACGGTGTTAGCAACGTCTAGATCTGCTGAACTATTATAAATCCGTTGAGGACGACGCGAGAAAAAGACAGACCTATGAAGGTTACGTCGAGGCTAACTCGACGTAACCTTCATAGTAAATAAATAAATAAATAAATATGAAGAAGCAACCCAGTCCTTTATCCAAGAATACGTTTACCAGGCTTTGGGAGGTGGTTATTTGTGGCACTGTGTCGCACCACAAGTGTAACAGGTGGCGCTCGTCTTACCGCGGCGGCACCTTGTCCGTACGCGGGAACCAACCGGTGCTTCCAGCGCCACTTCACCAACGATCACTTGGGAACCCTGTGCAATGTCCGCGACCGCCTCTGGTCGCAGGCGCCAGCGGCGCAGCGTCTTCGACCAGCGGTGCAGCGTCCCTCAATGACGTCATTTCAAAACGGTAGCTGCCACGAGAGAATGCGAGAACGCTCCCATCGGTACCACTGCTAGCGGTGCTGCCACTGGATGGTGATACCACGTGGCACCGTGCGGTTTTTACCGCTGTATTGGTCATCACTATCTTCGAGATCGGTCCACGAAAACGGTAAGACATTCACAAAAAATTCGCGGTAATTTTCCAAAGAAAGCTAAACGTTTTAAAAGCAGTTTCTCCACAAATCGCTAGATTCTCGAGCCTCTGTATTTGTGTTAGCATCCCGGCAAAGCGGCAAATACGTATAATGCGTGTACATAGGCTGGCACTTCGAAACTGCGTTCACAGTCATGGGGGCTAGTTGATGGCACGCTAGAGTACCAGCACAGGGCGAATGTGACTATTCACGAACGCGGAGCCGCGCCCTGACGCCATGACAAAGCAGTTTTGCAGTCCGCCCATCTCGGGCAGTGCTCGCAGACACGTGGTCGCTTGGCCAGATACCTGCAACGACGGACCACACGTAGCGACAAGGCGACGAGTAATGCCGCCATCGATGCCGCTACCAACACCATCAGGGGTTGCTTCTGGAACTGACGTTCCGGCACAGTTACCGTGTCACAGTCGGGAACATTGCGAGCTTGGACAGCTCTAGCCTAAGCATGAGCCACGGGACCAGCACAGTGCAACGATTCTTTCGGCACCATTCCATTCTTATCGACTGCTCCAAAGAGGCTGATTTTGGTGATAACATAGGCAAGATACCCGCGTTAAAAGCGGGAAACAAAACGGCTGCATTAGGAAATCGTTACATTATTTCGGCCGAGGGTTGGCGTACGATCGGAATGACTCACGGGGCCGTCTCCTTGATGGCGGTCACGAGATCGTTGACAAACTCTACGTCCTTGACCAGGAACTCGGTGGACTTGGTCACGTGGGTGATGTTCTCGAGGGCAATGCTCAGAAACTGCAGGAAGAGAACGGTGGGCTTTGGAGGTGCACTGAATGCAAATATATTTTGTTACAACCTTCACGCCACGTTCTCGCAATCCAGCCGATTGGCGCACTCCTGACGACCGGCCCATCTGCTTCACATGCTCTAAGATTACGCACATCGTCCGTGACAATGTGTAGCACGTGCCAAGCAGCCCTTGCCTTTAAGGACCCTTTTGGAGCACTCTTGCTACAGTCACCTGTATGTTTTATAGCATCATCTATACTTAATGAAATTCTACTTGCCATAGCGCCCACTATAGTCACTATCATTATTTGGATAGTTATATAAATTTTTACGCCATTTACAACAACAGATTTTTAGCAGTTTTACAGCCATGTAGCACCTACAATTAGCACTCCATTTTCTACTACATTAGAAATTCATTGACAATACACCCCGTGTCATGGCACTCTCTGGTCATATCTGGCCCACTGCGCCATTAAACACCACACATCATCAATGAAAATATATATTAAGATAAGCTAAAGTGTCAGCTTAGTGCTATCCAAGCTGTCCAAAGCGTTACAGCCGAAAAAGAGTTTTCGAAAAAGAAAATAACGCAAACCCACGAAAATATCGGCAACACCATTGTGAAAATGCATGCGGTACCGGCTGCTATGACGTACCATGACTCATTATTAATTGGTCAACCCCTGATTGTACAGAGGTTGCCCTGAATATTGCATTTCTTCGTGAAATAAATGCTGCTTGGCCACTTTCATTTCATTATCCTCATAACTTCGTGCCACAAAGACGCATGGGTTCCCGCAGAACTGATTTGCCGAACTCATTTCGCGGCAGAAAAAGAAACGTGCGAAGTTGCTCTAATGAATATATCACACTCTAGATCGATTCAACGCTTCCGTTAAGCGTCCCCACCAGAGCTGTCGTGAGAGCCAATCAAAGCCGACAGACAAGATGGCGAACTTCATAATGTCCACAATAGCACGGTTTAAACTATGGCCGTCCACGCGCGGGTCCGGGAAAACGGGCCTGGAAAGCGGGACTCGCCTCGGCCAGCTCCGGGTGGTCGGCGAGCTTCTCGACGGCCACCCTGGGCTGCGCGCGCAGCATGTTGGCCAGGCGGCTCTCGAACGCAGACACCTCGACGGCGAACACCGGGATGACGAGCCGCTCGCGGAACGGGCCGAGCGCGTGCATCACGGCGCCGTAGTACCACTTCAGCGACCGGTTGCCCACCCGCGGGGGCAGCAGCAGTTCGGGATGGCCGATCTGCGACGGAGGTGGTCAACGTGGCGCGATCGGGTGGGAACGAGAACAAGAAAAGAAACATTCGCCGCCTAATAAGAAATTTGAGCGCAGCTCTATACGTGTTTTGGAAAGTAACAGCGCTAAACGGACAGGCAAAGAAGAACACGACACGGGCGCTTGATGTGGCTTCTTCGCAGTGGACTACTGGCCCCTAAGCATTTGCATGCACCTCATGGCGTTGGCAGAAAAGGGTCGCTTTTTAGCCGAGAAAGTGAGACACCACGGCATCAGCTGACGTCACTGATGTCGCGCTACACCAACACCACCTAGATAGCACAAGGCCTGTGCACTCCTATCCATGACGTCATGCTACCTGGCCCGACTGCCATAGAATCTAATGGGGATGCTCCCGAGTAAGCAACAGTGACTTTGACGTCGCCGCTTTCGTCGCGCCAGCCTTGGCAATAGAAATTTCGGGCCAAGTAGCATGACGTCATGGAGCGTAGTGAACAGGCCTTGTGCTATCTAGGTGGTGTTGGCTACACGCGTGCGTGGTTTTCTCTTGTACCATTCAAGTCGCCAAAGAATGCTCAGTTTCAAGTTCCTTTCAGATTTCCACGTCTGGCCGAAGTTAACTACCTCGGGAAGACGTTCTAGAACTCTGAAAGCGACATGTGGTCCAAGTGCAAAGGCTTGAACGAGGCGCGACCACGTGCGTAGTGAGCTTTTTCACTGTTCGCTTTCGATAGCACAGTATATCCGTTTATAGACCATATTTAGAGGAAAGAAAATTGGAGAAGTTGGTGCTGTTTCATGATTTCAAGTTTCATGGAGAGGGGGGGGGGGGGGGGGGGGGGGGGCAGCGAGACGAACGAGAGAGACGAGCTTTAAAGGCAAGTTTAACAGAAAGGAGTACCGATCTAAGTACATGGGAACGGAGAAACTTTTTGCCTGGCATCCACTGCGCCGAATCTTATGTTTGTGGCACTTAAAATAGACTTCAGGAAGCATATGTTTAAGGACCTCAATTAGAAGAAAGTGTTGAAATAAAGAAATAATAAACGAGGCATACAACACAATTCAGCAACCAAAACACATCACTATTTTGTTAACAGCACCTATTGAAACACTAAAAGCGGACAAAATGAATGTATTACACACCGCTCTGAAATATACTAATTTGACAGTAAAAGTTTCAGAACCATCGTATGCTCAAAAAAGAATTGCAGACAACAATTGTCATCAATCTCGCGTGCCTTTCCTTTCTATGAGGCTGCGCGCCCGCTACTTCCAGATCAGGACGCCGTGCGCGTTATCAGAATGGCGTACCTTTCATTGACAAGGAAGTATCAAGCACAGAGTTATAAAGGAAACGCAAACAAGACAGATGAGGACTATTGTTTGGGGCAAGATACGCCTCAAAGGGCGTAAACGTTTTTATAGCGAAGCTGTATATGGCTAGCCGATTCGTCCGTCCGTCTGTCGCCTGCACGCCGAAAACTCCGACGCAGGAACCCCATGAGCATGCGCGACTGGCTGCGCCGGTATTGACGTAGTTGCTCTCCGTCGCAGCCGAGAGCGCGCACACCAGTTTTTCTCCGACACCGAAATGGGTAGTCGACGCGTCTTAGTACTCCTGAGGAGCAGGCAGCTTTCGATCAGCGACGCCGCGAGCATAACCTGGAAAGAGCGCGTCTACGCCATGCCGATGCTGCAGCCCGGACACAAGAACATGCTCGTGCAGCCGAGCGTAAGCAGCAACTGCGTACCGAGGATCCGACAGCCTACCAAGCCACCGTTTAATCAACGCCCGCGATTGACCCAGTGATAAACACCGGGGCGCCACGTATCAGCTTCGTTTGTTAACCATCTCTACGAAGTGCTTGGGCGGAGATTTTTTTAGAATGAAAGCATTGTAACAATTCAGTGTAAGCTGTGGACACGTACATAAACGTTTGTCGGCATGAGAAGCTCTAACTGATGCAATTTACAGAACTGAGATTTATGTTTCATGTGCAGAGTTTGAAAACGTTAGGCTGTTATTTTAAAAGCGTAAGCATTTCTATGCTTACCCAATGAGAAGTCCGTCCGTCCATCCCCTAAGCCTACCGCTTTCAAGACAGTGCCCGCCGCAGCGAGTGAATTCACCTTGGTGCTGCGACTCGCTTCATCGCCAACGAAGCTGCAAGAACACAGCGCTCGCGGAGCTCTCAGCACACGCTGCACTCAGCCACATTCGCAGACTGCTTTCAAGATACGGGCCCACGTGTCTCTCTTCAACGCTAAGTAAGCGGCGAGAACACAGCGCGCGAAGCTATGAGCAGTCGGCACTCTGTCGGCATCGCAGATCGCTTTCAAGGCACGCTCCGCGCGGCGGTGCCTCCAGGCGAGTACGTTTGGCCACGGTTCATAACGGCTCGACGCGGATGGATAAGGCCCTAAAGAGCTATTAAAAAACTATTATAATGATCGGACGTTATCAGCGCCCATGGCGCCGCCACCTGCAGTGCTTTGCATGCGTCATCAATACTTCTTGCGACGCCGTCCGCACCGGTTCGTGTCTCCACAGCGCTGTCGTTTGTACATGCCGGATCAAGTTTCATAACGCTGACAATCACACTGGGCTGCGTGGAGACGAGAAAGTTGCACAACGCTTACGTAGAGGAGTTTCTACCAGATAAGTTCCTGCGTGATTTTTTATTTTATTTTTACTGATTTTCAGAACTCTTTCTAAAAGTGATGAGGCCCTAAATCAATATTCTGCTTCCCACGATATGTATAAAGTTCAGCCTTCTTTCTTAAATGCCACACATTTCATTTTAGTCGGTTCAGCAGTAGGCTAAAGAAAGCATTCCAGCGTTTTACATGTGTTTGAATATAGGAAAATCTCAGTTGGTCCCGAGCCAAAGCTTCCTTTGTTTTTTAACAGCTGAAATGAAGACACGGCACAAAAGGGGGACAGAGATAACAAGGACGTTTCTAGTTCAGCGACGTTCCTGCCTTGTCTCCCTTTTGTCCTGCGCGTCTTCAGTTCAACTCACCTTAGCTTGAGTTATTGTGTCGCTTGCCTTCGTATTCTCCGTTTTAATACGCACGTACTTCCATGTAGTGTCGTTCGAGGTGCCTTTCCGAAACCGTGCCGTCGTTTGCGACCGCACGCACAAACGCGATTGAAATGTGCTACACAGTGGGTGCCGTGAGAGTGGTGCGCGCGCCTCACCGAGAGTATGCTGGCGCCGCGCTTGTGCGGGTGCTTCTCCACCCCGACGGAGAGCAGTGCGGGCAGGTTGAACCGGCGCAGCAGCCGGGCCGCGGCGCGCCAGATGAGCGGCTGCTGCACGGGGTCGGTGAAGGGCCAGCCAGACAGGTCGGTGGACTCCTGGAGCTCGGCCAGGGGGTCCCAGCCGCGCTCACTTATCGCCTCTGCAGCGGTGAATTAACGAAAGGAATGAATTGAGCCGACTATTAAAGTGAACAAGCCAGTGGATGAACGAAAATCCCAACTTTATACCAACCGGAAAACGGTGTTATGTTAAAAGGATGAAAACAGATGCATAATGCGACTATATACTATTGTCAACCAGTCCGTTGGTCGCACTGGCATTGGTTCTACGGCCGCTACATTTACTCATGACGAAGAACCGAGCTTACCTTTGTTCAAGCACTCCTTGTACAGGTGCCTGGCTGTCATCAGTTCCGGGTATTTCTCCTGGGCTGTGAGCGCAAGCCACCCACAAAGTTAGATTTGACACCAACACCGCAACGCACGAAGCTCGCGTACTTTTTTAGATGCGAATCTCGCGACAAAAAGACTGCACGCGATCTCGTGATGACAAGACGAAACACATTGGGGCGCCCACTAGGTACACGGAGACCAAGGTTAAAGGTCGTATACCTACTGTTGCATCCTCTCCTGCAAGTTCCAGCGCAACAGCGACCAAACGCAGTCTGTGAGCCGAACAAAAGGTCGTGCAGTAGACAGCAAGACCCGCTAGTTACAGCCACCGCCATTTACAAACGTTTACACATAAAAACGTACGCGCAAGTATATAATCAGTGAGGACGTGCTTGACGAGCTCTTACGTCCACAATGTCTGACGTTTTCACCGTTTAATAACGAGATACTTGGGCACGCTAACTGCTGTGCTGGCCTGCTGTTCGGGCGAACACCAGCGGCCCATGGTAGTTATGCTCACAAGTAAAACGTATAACAACGTGTGTATAAGCAATTACTGCGCTTTACAGATGATCTGCGATCGGGTTTTTCGATAAATTCTATAAGCAAGGCTGCTTTCGCGGCTAGCAAGTCTGTGTAGCTAGGCTGCAACCAGAGGCTCGATCAAGCCCTTTTGTACGCCGCCAATTAGAGTGGGTTGCCGAGGGAGAACGCGTACACTTGATCACGTTGAGCACGCCGTCTTCGAGGGCACGGTGGGCAATGATGCGAGGCGACTCGGTCACGTCTCGGTGGGCACACACGAACTGGTAGAAATCCGAACAGGCGGACTTCAAGTAGTCCTTGGTCAGATGCTTGATGTACGCCGAACCTAAAGACGAGGGAAAAAACATATGAAAGAGAGAAGCGGTCAAGAAAGTCGTTACAAGACAACGCATCGGTCCACAGCTCCTTTCATGGTTCACTGTTGTTGCTTACACTACAAAAAGTATTTGCACCAACTGAGGCGTACCTTCTTCCCCAACAACGACGCCATTGCTCTTGCTTGCACATCCTTACAAAATTTACTACAAATTACAAAAATTACTGGAGGGAACTCGGTCGCAGCAATCCTTTCAAATCGGTGGCTTTGAAACGCAATATTTCTTTGAAAATGCTCATTTGCAGTCACAAAGGCGTTCGAAGACAGAAGGACGAAGTTTAGATAAATCCGTGTACTATAACCATCACTGCCAAGATGGATGAACCATCTTGCTTGCAGCTCCCATTTATTGACGCAATACGTTCGAGTTTTCTCTAATTATTTTTGTAGAAAACTCTGTAGCGCATGCCCGAGAGTCAAAGTAGGCGTCGGGAACGCGTTTCCTACCTCTGGTCAAGCATCGAGCATCTCTGCATACTGGAGGCGCAGCATGCCAGAAGCCACCGTTGGCTGGAAAGAAAAATACAAAGCGAGAAGGTTCAGTCGACGAAACCAGCTTGAGTTTTTTTTTTTTTTTTAACACCGCGAAGCTAGCAGCTTCAAGACCCTCACCTGGGCCTGCCTGGACTGCCTTGAACTTGGAAGCGTTCAGGACGAGGTGGCGATCCAGTCCGAAAGCTGGAACGCGAACGCACCCCACAGTGAGAGAAAAACAAAAGCAACAGCCAAAAAAAGAGAAATAATAATAATAATAATAATAATAATAATAATAATAAACCTTCCGATTTTTTTTTTTTTTTTTTTTTTGCGCGCCCGTTCAATGTTGCTCGTCGCCTTTAATGTGCTTTGCGGTAGGCTTTGAAGAGTAGGAAAGGCAACAGCAACCGCAGCTTCGTGCCTTACAAATCGAAGTGTGGCAAAGGAGCAGCTAGCAAAGCACATCGGCGGGAACTTCCCACTTTGTCATGGTGTCCTTGCCATAAGGAGCCTATTAACAGCGTCCGGAAATTAGGGGGCGGCTAGGAGAGTTACCGCGGCTACTGATTCGGGCTAAACTTCCATCAGTCGAACGCCTCTACAACGAAATGACCTGTATAACAAAGGATGAATTATCTCGTCCGAATTCCTATCCTCCACACGCGTTGTGAACACCTCTACAGCAAAAACTACTACAACGAGTTTGGCTGTGCAACGAAGGCGTTTAGGTGACCCCGAAGGCTGATTTGTTGCTTTACAACGAACGCCACGCAACGATGACGCCACTGCGGCACCGTCACAGTGTTGATCTTTGATAAGTTTCGCACGAAAGCGGCCCAAACTCGCGAAGATGCTTTCGAAAATCGCGACGTCACCTTTGCACAACGTTACTGAGGTTTACGCGCGGAATTAAAAAAACGGGAGACTTTGGATTCCATTTTTTTCCACTGGAGACACATCTTTGCTCGCGTCAGAGGAGGTTGACTTGCCGGGGCTCCTGACGTCGTGCATCCTTCCAAGATTTTTCCTTCCTCCATGCATGCACATGAAACACCGCACGAGCAGTGCGTCGTATGTCGTCTTCCCGCCTGCCTATGTCAGTGTTTTCTGCTGGAAAACGTTGTTATTAACCAAAATTGTCATTTTGGTTAAATTGGCTCCAAAAAGCGCTATTGCAGAAATCCTGGCAAAGCCGCGGCGCTGGCAATTGTATAACTTTCTTGCTACAAGCCTTTAAATGGCACCCAAGCAGACGACGCGTGCACCTGATGGTCATCGGATGCCGTGTAAAGTCCCAGCACGTCGCATCCGAGATTTTTCAGCATGGTGCGGGCAGACGTAGGCGGCACTTATCTCGGAGGTAATGATGCAGTCATGCGGAGCTGTCGCGCTTGTTCTCAAACGTTCCAGGTCATGTGTCACATGTGGCAAAGAATAATTGCTTTTTTTTCCCTTTCTTCGTCATCGGGAACGACCACTTTCACGAGCCTTTCGTGACCCATCCAGTCGCATTTCAAAGGTAAAATCCTGCACGGAGGCTGCGCTATCTCAAACTAGGTTCGTTACGCGACCTGAAATTTCGCCGAAGGTGTCCTTTATTCCGCTGCCTGACTTGCGGCATTCCTTCGCACAGTCGATTTACTCACGCTGCCTCGACTGAGTCCTGTGGCCGCTCATGGTGATGAGCAGCGCAAGGCCTACGACGGCCACGACCACCACCATGGAGTACGCCATCAGCTCCTTGTTCGGCATGCCGCGCACCTTGCGGCCCCTGCGAGAAACATCACGTGCACACGGTAGGATGACAGAAGGCGTTGGTTTGTCGCAAACTCCCCGTTTCCCTATTCAAGTACGAGCGAGACGCGGAAAGGCTTCCCAAGAAGAGTCTGTGAAGCAATACGTAAATGACATTTCTTGCATTTCAGGGAGAAAAGTTATCTTCTGCTGAGTGTTGGAAGCAGAGTTGACACAGCCCTCAAGTTTTCTTATTTGCTGAAGTTCGGCGAGCGTCGAAGCCAAGTTGAAGCGCAAGATCAAAAGGACAGACTGGTGGGCTAGTTGGTATGGCATTTATTAACACAGTAGCGCAGAAGCAGATGAAGGACGAAAGAAACAGACGGGACACAGCGCTGTGTCCCACCTCTTTCTTTCGTCGTCCTTGTGCTTCTAGCCTACTGTGTAAAAAATGAAGCCTAAGGTTGCTGAAATGCATACCGAGATCCTGCAAGCTCTCATTCAGAGTGTCTAAAGTGAACAATAATTCATTGAATGGTTTAGAGCTGACGTGGAAACAGTACACTGTTTTGCAATAGTTCGATTAAAGAAATAGTAATACATTTCAGAGTTACGCTTGTAGATTAATTGTTAAGCTTTGCACAAATTAATGCAGTTCACAACTCTGTGAAACGCAGGGTGTTTGAGTGAACACTTTCAAAAATTTTTAACGGTTGCCTGTGGCAGACAGTGTGATTCTAGTCTATGGGTTGGTCTACTCGAAGAGGCGGAAATTGCGCAAAAAGGTTAGATGCATAATCGACTCATAAAAAAAAATCACTAATCAAGCTTTTTACCTAATTACCTTATGGCACGTATTTCAATTTACAAATTCTAGCGGATGAGACTGCAAGGCATATCCACTTGAAAAGAATTGTGTGGATGACACCATTTACGAGATATGCTCCGTCAAACTTGCGGTAAAAATGCACTGTCAATCCACTTACTTTCTTAACAAAACGTCATTTTATGCATTCAAGCACAAAAGCAACCGGAACGCCAACGCATTTCTCGGCAATGTTCGGGAATTAATACCTCGAAAGTGTCATCCTCAGAATTCGTTCCAAGTGGATCCGCCTTGCGAATTACCGAGCTAGAATTTTTGAACTGCAATATGTGCCACAAGGGCAACTACTTAACATGTTAATTAGTGAATTTTTTATTAGATTATGCACTTAAATTTTCTGTGCAAGTAATGTCCGTCTCCTCGAGTAGACCAGCTCGTGGACTAGAATTGTGCTATCTGCCACAGGCAATTAAAAAAAAAATTGAGTGTTCGCTGAAATACCCAGTATGTTTTGAATGCGCAGTTATAGGGCGTCTTAAATCTTCCAGTATTGTGGTTTTCCAAAAGTCAGCATATAATTTAGGTACCTCAAGTAAACATCGAACTTGGTTTCGTAGATGCCGAGACTAACAATCTGACCATTTCTTTGTATCTGGATAGGAGCTCCCGAGTTAAAGCATTGTCCTAAGGAATGGTAAGCACGGCAAGGGCGTGCGAATTACTGATATGAAATAGCATCCCCTGGAATTCCATAAGGTCCACAAAATCGAACAGCTGCTGCTTTATTGGATCCACGAATCCGATAGCTTCGGAATTTCGACACGGAGGTCATTGACCAGTGCGTTTGGTATTCTAAGTTGAAACTTATTGCAGCGACAGGGAATGCGTAACATGACATGTAACCCGAGATTCCCGCCGAACGTGATAATTATGAGGAAAGCATATTAAAGTAGTAACGACTTAGGAAAGTAGTTACTTAGAAACTAGTTTCGCACGAGTGACTTTCCAGCAGTTAAGCTCCCAGTTTCCAATATAAAAATGCCGTGCCGAAGCATCCGCAAAGACAAAACACAATTATTTCGCTCCTGTCTAGCAGTACAGTAGCGCTGCGTTTTGATATGACAGCATCCTAATGTTGATGAGCGAAATACGTCGAAACGGTAATTAATCCATCTAGTTGACGTGATTGTGCGTACTCGCCTAAAATAAGGGCATCTCGGAGCAAAGAGCGTAGAAACCCGGCTGAAGCCGCCTCCACTTCTTTAGCTACCGGCAATGGCAGGGCAAAACGCGACTGAAGTTATGATGGTGATATTCAATGACATAACGTATCAGAAAGTACACATTATGTTCCCATGCGCAACAGAACGGTATATGCAGACATAGTTAGTGGCTATAAATAAACGTTTATTAGCAAAAAGGTACCGGCCCTTGTAACTATATTCTGCAGGCTGTGAGCTACTACGAATAGTGGAGGAAAAGGAAGCCCCAACGTGCACAGTTTTCATTCATTCATTCATTCATTCATTCATTCATTCATTCATTCATTCATTTTCTCCCATACTTTGTACCCGCCGCAGCAGGGCACTCACGATGTACACATGTTGCGTCCCATGCAGCAGCCTCATATATTGAACAGCATCACGCGTATATTGATGTCATGTGCCCGCTTGCACAGCCCATAATTCCGCGGGAAATTTCTGGCTGTGCCAGAAACGTCACCCGACTGTACTATCGCCCTCAGTGTGCGCTACAACGTGCGACCACTTTGTTAAACGCTAATTCGTTGCAGCTGTCTTTACCCCCTCCCGCATAGTGCAGTCGACAGTTAGCTACACAGAACGGCGCTTACCTCCTAATGAGCTTCTTAGTGGAGCCGTGACCTCCGTAGACGTGTCCGGACGGCAGCATGTCGTCGTCGTCATCTTCATCGTCCAACATGTTCTTGTCGTCAAAGTTCTTGTGCGCGTACGAGACCACCATGTCGGCGGGCTGCCACGAAGCACCCCCGCTGGACTTGTTTTTCGAGTCGCGCGAGCCGCTGTTGTCCGAGGTGTCGCCGAAGTCCACCCGAATTTGGACGTCGGGCACGAAGTTGTCGGGAAGGTTGTTTCCACCTCGTTCCACGACGCGCGCCCTCGTCTGGGCGTTGACGCGCAAGTGCTGCGGGGTCGACAGGGACCGAGCCGACGGCTGCTCTCTCTCGCGCCTCTGGTGCACCTCTCGCGACATGGGCGCCATCGGCGCCGCGCGAGCACTGCCCGGTATGGGGCGAATCTCGCGCTGCCAAAACTGCTGCCCGTCCATCTCCATTCGAGTTGTCGTCGCCTCGAAGGCCGCGGGCTCGCTGGACGCTTGGTTGTCGGGAAGCCTCAGCGCTCCCTTGGATGGAGCTTCGTCGTCGGGGTACTTCGGCGCGCCGCCCAGACCCTTGTAGCGGTATGTACCGACGCGTGTCCCGTCGGGCTTGATGTGCTCTTCGTACTCGTACTCGTGTCCCTGCCACGGCAGGTTGACCGGTATCGGAGGACCACGAGGCACTTTCTTCTTCTCTTCTTCCTGCTTTTCCTTGTCCTTGCCTTCGCCTTTCTCGATGGCCTCGGCGGACTTGCCCTTCGCTTCAGCTTCCGGCTCACTGCCAACGACCTTCTTATCGTCTTTCTTGCCGTCCTCCAACTTGCCCTCGGCGTCCTTCTTGGCACCCTTCTTGCCCTTCTTGCCGGATTGTTTCCTGTCCTCGGTGAGTTCCTCTGCGTCCGTCATCAGACTCACATCCTCCGTCTGCTTCGTGTCCGGATAGATCCAGTTCATAAACCTCTCGTACAAAGACATGCACTGCACGCCTACGGCGGCGCCCAGCGGCTCTTGGTCCTCGTAGCGGTCGTGGTCCTGGATGGACCTGTCCCTCCTGATGCCGCCGCTCTTTGGGAGCAAGTAGGCGATCTTGTAGTTCTTCTGCGGGTCGTGATAGTGGTGGTGGTGCTGATGCGTGTGCACTGTAGTCGTTGAGATGACCTGGGACGGCGGAGGCGAAGGCGGCTGCATCATGGGAAACGGATACCCGAGCGGGGGGGAGTCGAAGTTGGGATCCCTCGTGAAGCTAACGTGAGGCATTTCTTCGATCTCTGCCTGAGCTTCGGCGTTTTTCCTGGACCCCGCGTCGTGCGTCGCCGCCGATGACGCGCGGGTCTTAACACGCGCGTTGGTCGCCTTGGACACCCTTTTCTCGTCGACCTGCACTTCGACGTTGCTCATGACTCGTTCTATCGAGGGCTCCTTCGACGTCTCGATGAACACGTCTTTGGTCTTGCTGTCTCCGTCGTCCGCCTGACGCTGCTTGCTTTCGTTTTGAATCTGGTACTTGAACATGACACCTTCGACGCCGTCTAACTGCGCCTGCACAACGGGGGCGTTGTGGCGCCCTCCTCCTCCCTGCTGCTGAGTGAGAATCTGGTGAATCCTGCGATCCATGCGCATCGGGACGCGCCCGGAGCGAGGGTCGTACTGGACGGGCATTCCCTGCATGGCCATCGGCTGCATGGCCATGGGCTGCATCGGCATCCCCATCATCGGCATCCCCTGCATGGGCATCCCTTGCATGGGCATCCCTTGCATGGGCATCGCCTGCATCGGTACGCCCTGCATCTGCATGCCCTGCATTCCTCCCATCTGCATTCCCTGCATCTGCATGGCGAGCATCTCTGGCGACGAGACACGCGGCGGGCTTCCGTAGCCGACGGCGGTGGGTGACAGCTTGCGGTTCATCGAGTACATCCTGCCAGGGTCTCCAGATCGCCTAGACAGGCGCACCTGTGCGTACTGCTGTCCCATGGGGCCCTCCATCTCGAAGCTTGCCTCTTGGTACGCCTCGGCGTTCTCGTCGTCGTACGCCTTGCGCCGCTGTGGAGAAATCATGCGGGGGGACGCGGACCTCCCCAGCCCGCGGCGGCCCCTCATCGACCTGCTTCGGGACGCGGGCCTTCCAGTGCCGTCAAAGGCGCCCGCTGTGCGGCTCCACCACTCTGTCCTGAGCTGCGGCGTCTCTTCGATGTGTTCGTAGCGCTCGCCCTTCGGCCGGCTGGGACTTCTGCGAGGCATGGCCTGCATCGCGAACGCGTTGTCGCTAGGGGGTTTCGCTTGTACCGTGAACGACTGGTAACCGGCGGGGGACTTCCCGAGATTGTCCGCCGATGAAGCAGCAGAAGGCTTGACAACTTTCGCGACGCCCTTGTTAGTAGCCACAAGAAACTCGTAGTTGTCGTGCCCGGGGCCGTTCGTTCCCAG